>NC_079193.1:377042267-377312267 GCF_029499605.1 Hyla sarda
CAACATCTGGGAGGTCCACAGTACTATTAAAAAAGAAAAAGAAAAAAAAAACACCTAGAAGGTGGCGGCTAGGGATCGACCGATTATCGGTTTGGCTGATATTATCGGCCAATAATCACGATTTTGGACATTATCGGTATCGGCAATTACCTTGCCGATATGCCGATAATGCCCCGCCCCCCAGCCAGAGACTACCGTCGCCGCCGCTGCCCCATTGCCTCCCCCTATCCTCTGCCCACATACCGCCGCCGCTGCCCCATTGCCTCCCCCATCCTCTGGCCACATGCTGCTGCCACATGCCGCTGCCCCATGGCCTCCCCCCCCCCCCAATCCTCTGCCCACATACCGCCGCCTCCCCCCATCCCCGGTGTTATAATTACCTGTTCCTGGGGTCCGCGATCGTTCTGGCTCCTGCGTGGTTGCTGTGCACTGCGCAATGACGAGTGACGTCCCCAACGCGACGTCACCGTCAGTGCGCACCGTGACAGCGCAGGACGCCGACGGCGCCAGAAGTATCACGGACCCCAGGAACAGGTAATTATAAAACCGGGGATGGGGGGAGGCGATGGATGGGGCAACTGCGGTGGTTAGACTCAGGACAGGCAGGGGGGAGAAGCGGGTGGTGGCGGCGGCAGTCTCCGGCCCGGCAAAAGCCGCTGCAGTTCATTGATTTAAAGCGCCCGCTTAAAATCATTGATCTGCAACGGCTTCTGCCCCGCCGGGAGGGTGTTGAAATAGCCAATAACTTATACCGGAATATCGGTATACGTTATGGGCCTGAAAGGTGACAGATTATCAGTATCGGCCCTAAAAAAAATCGATATCGGACGATCCCTAGTGGCAGCATCATCAGGGGATACTGGAAACAAAGCACCAAGTAGAATCAACATATGGTAATTGCCCAAGATGCAAAATCTACAAAAATGCTGGGAGCTGTAGTTTTGCACCATCTGGAGGTCCACAATTTGGAGACCTCTCCCCTAGGTATTCATGACCAAGTCCAACAAGTTTCTCTCTTGACTTACAAACCTTAAATGGGCACTGTCATGAAATCTAAAAATTGATATGTTGTAGTACTTAAGTACTACAACATATCTCTAATATACTTTAATTAAAAAAAGTGATTTTAAACAAGTTTAAAATCACTTTTAAATTCGGCCACTAGGGGTCGCCCTCCTAGTGGCCGAATGCATTCTGCAGTGACGTCACTACTGGATTTCGACTCATTTCAGCCTGGCAAATGAGTCGAAATCCAGTCACTGCGGTGCTCGCTCGCGCCTGTCAATCAGACAGGCGAGAGCGAGCACGCTGATAGCTGGGGCTGCGCGCATTGGCCAGCTCCACTGGCCTCGCGCGCGGCCCCTCCCCCCCCCCCCCCCCCCCCCCTTACCCTGTCCGGAGGCCGTTACCCTGTCCGGAGGAAGATCATTGATCCTCTGGTAAGTCTTCCTCACTGGAGGAATGGGGTGGGGGAAGCGGGGTTCGGGGGAGTGCCGCCGCTCAGCACTAGAGGTATGGGGGTGGGGAGCGGGGTTCGGGAGAGCGCCGCCGCTGCTGCTGCTCCCGAAGTAGCACTGCTTATTGTTTTCACCACAGGGTGCCTCCAGCTTTTTCACCACTACAACTCCCAGAATGCCCTGACAGCCAGTAGATGTTAGGGCAAGCTGGGAGTTGTAGTGGTGAAACAGCTGGAGGCACCCTGTATAGTGAGCTAAGGGCGGAAGTGCCGGCTCCAGCAGGCATCAGTGACGTGGTGCCTGCTGGGGAAGTCTGCCTGGTAGTGAGCACACTACCAGGCAGACAAAAAGGGATTTTAATATAGTAAAAAAAAAATGTAAAGGGAGGGAGGGGGTTAGGGAGAGATGGGCAATAGGCAGGGACAGAAAGAAAGAAAAAATGGATGGTGGGAGCTACCCTTTAATGAACTTTTTACACGACCTTCATAAACCTACGAGTTGCATTTACATAAACGAAATAATCAGCTGTTACTCACTGGCTCACAGATGCGCCGCCACAGAATGAGAATATCGGGATATAATTACACAACAAACCAACGGGAGACGGCAGACGCCACAATTACATCTCATCAGCGGCATAACAGGTGTTACTGACAGGTAAACTGCGCGGAAAAGAGGATCTGTCATGGGAGTACTACATGCAGGGCACGGATTTAGGGCGTCAAATGTAAGCTTGCCTTATGTTTCCAGACTGGTGCTCAACGTCATGAAGACATACATACTAGGGATCGACCGGTATCGTTTTTTAGGGCCAATACCGATAATCGGTGGAGGTTAGGGCCGATAGCCGATAACTTATACCGATATTCCGGTATAAGTTATCGGCTATTTATCCCCCCCCGCGACACCGCTGCAGATCATTGATTTAAATCAATGCACTGCAGTGGCTTTTGCGGTGCCATAGACCGCCGCCGCTGCCACCCGCTTCTCTTCCCCTGCTTGTCCGGGGTTCCTGAGTCCTATCACCGCCACCGCTCCCCCCACCGCCGCACCACGACCGCCCCCCCCCCCGACCCCATTGCCTCCCCCATCCCCGGTTTTATAATTACCTGTTCCCGGGGTCCACTCTACATCTGGCTCCGGTGGCGTCCTCCTGAGCTGTCACTGTGCGCACTGACGGTGACGTCACGTCGCGCACGTCACTCGTCATTGCGCACAGCGTAACGCAGGACGCAGCGGGAGCCAGAAGTAGCGTGGGCCCCGGGAACAGGTAATCATAAAACCAGGGATGGGGGAGGCAATGGGGCCGGGGCTGTGTGGTGGGGGGGGTGCGACGTGGTGCGGCGGTCGTGGTGCGGTGGGGCATTATCGGCAAGTTAATTGCCGATACCGATAATGCCCAAAATCGTGATTATCGGTTGATCCCCAATATATATATATATATATATATATATATATATATATATATATATATATATTTTTTTTTTTTTTTTTTCTATTTTATTTAAAAAAAATATATATATATTCCGTATTTCCCAGCATATAAGATGACCCCCAACTTTTACAGTGAGTTTGGGATATACTCGCTCTACCCCTCTTCCAACTTTACAACTTTGAGTTTATAACTGGCTTCATATTTCTTTCGTTCTGCCGGTGCAGCCATGATGAGGTTTTGACTGTTGGACATTTTTATACTGTACTGTATGTACTGGTACAGAAAATGGTGCGTGGTATGTGGTACCCAGAATACAACAACCAGGGAATCAGGGCAAGCGATGTACCTTTAACCAGTGATTTGCTGGTTGTTGTATACAAAGCCTGCTTGGATTGGTCCCTGCCGGCCCAGCCCTCCCTGCCTCTTTCATCCATCTGGCCCGCCCTTGTATCCCATTACCGCACCTCCTTCTCCACCTCTCTGGTCACGCACGTGCGCACCTGCACCACCTCTCAAATCTCGCACATTCAAGTTTGCGCCGCCTCAGATCTCACACCTGCGCCGCTTCACTGCAGTCATCGGGAGCGAGATCTGAGAGGCAGAAAAAGAGGTTTGGTAATAGGATACATACAAGGGCGAGCGGTAGGGATTGAGATTTGGAGCATTATCGGTATCGGCAACTACCTTGCCGATAATGCCCCCCACAGCACCGCCACTGCCCCATTGCCTCCCCCATCCCCGGTTTTATAATCACCTGTTCCCGGGGCCCGTGCTACTTGTGGCTTCTGCGGTGTCCTGTGCTGTCCTGTGTTACGCTGTGCGCTGCGCAATGACGAGTGACGTCCTAAACGCGACGTCACCGTCAGTACGCACAGTGACAGCTCAGGACGGGAGCCAGAAGAAGCGCAGACCCCGGGAACAGGTAATTATAAAACCAGGGATGGGGCAGCGGCAGTGGTTAAACTCAGGACGGGCAGGGGGATAGAAGCAGGCGGCGGCGGTCTCTGGGCACGGGGGGGCTGGGCAGCGGCGGTGGTAGCGAGGACTGCGGGAACAGGTAATTATAAAACCGGAGATGGGGGGAGGCAATAGGGCAGCGGCAGTGGTTAAACTCAGGACCGGCAGGGGGAGAGAAGCGGGTGGCGGCGGTGGTCTCTGGCCCCAAAAAAGCCCTGCTGCAGTTCATTGATTTAAAGCGCCCGATAACTTATACTGAAATATCGGTATAAGTTATGGACTATCGTCCGGAAAGTCCACAGCTTATCGGTATCAGCCCTAAAAAGTCAATATCAGTCGATCCCTAGCGAGTGGGATGGGTGAAAGATGCGTGTTTTTCTGGGCACAGTGCCGCTCTCTCTCTCCATCCACACCCCGGGGCATCTGCAGCACCCGCCCTATAAAGACGACACCCAGCATATAAGACTAGCTTTTGAGAACATTTTCCTGGGTTAAAAAGTCTTCTACGATGGAAAATATGGTAAAAATATATACCGTATTTTTCGCCCTATAGGACGCACCGGCGTATAAGACGCACCCAATTTATAGGTGCAAAATCTAAAAAAATAAAGATTTTGAACCCAATAGTGGTCTTCAACCTGCAGACCTCCAGATGTTGCAAAACTAAAACTCCCAGCATGCCCGGACAGCCGTTGGCTGTCCGTGCATGCTGGGAGTTGTAGTTTTGCAACATCTGGAGGTCCGCAGATTGAAGACCACTGCATAGGAGGTAATACTCACGTGTCCCCGCCGCTCCGGACCCGTCACCGCTGCCCTGGATGTCGCTCTATCGCTGTCCCCGTCGCTCCGGAACGTCTCTGCTGCCGGCCGGGTATCCTCGCTCTCCGTCGCCGCCATCACGTCGTTACGCACGCCGACGTACGTACGCGACGACGAGGAAGGAGAGTGCCGGCCATACAGAAGACACCGAGGAGGCAGGTAAGGTCCCTCCCGGTGTCCTGTAAGCACTAACCCGGCTATTCATTCGGGCTGTTCGGGACCGCCGCGGTGAAATCGCGGCGGTCCCAAACAGCCCGACTGAACAGGCGGGTTAGTGTCACTTTCCCTTCAGACGCGGTGGTCAGCTTTGATCGCCGCGTCTGAAGGGTTAATACTGGGCATCACCGCGATCGGTGATGTCCTGTATTAGCCGCGGGTCCCGGCCGTTGATGGCCGCAGGGACCGCCGCGATAGGGGTGTATTCGCCGTATAAGACGCACCGACTTTTTCCCCCCAGTTTTGGGGAAGAAAAAGTGCGTCTCATACGGCGAAAAATACGGTATATATTGTACCAGACTGGAAACATAGAGCGAGCTTACATCCAATGCCCTAAATCCACGCCCTGCACACCCCTTAAACGAATATTGCCGACAGACTCCACCACAGCGGCGCCCACAGTATTTGCGCAGTCTCCAGGCGTCCTGTTGATTATAGAGGCTTCTGATGACAGATTGTCACTAATTTGACTAAATTGCTAATTACTTTAATAAGTTAATAAAATGCAAACTGCTCCACCATAAATACTGGGAGATTCACAAATGGGAGCTGACAGGTTTATACGCTACTTTGGAAGATGTATGTTCCCCCTAAAACAAGTTTGGACATACATTGTATTTAGAAAGTCAGAAGACCCTTTTAACTTTTTTTTCCCCACATTTTGTTACAGTACAAGATTACAGACTCTAGTCTTCTGGGGTACGAGGCTGCTGGGCAAACGGCCATTCTTTATATAAAAGATAGGGATAGGCATAAGGATATCCTTCATATAAGGGCCGGGGACTATTGATAGTGTGTACACTAGGGACCGACCGATTATCGGTATGGCCGATAATCACAATTTTGGGCATTATCGGTATCGGCAATTACCTTGCCGATAAGCCGATAATACCCCGCCCCCAACCCACCGCACCGCGTCGCACCCCCCATCGTAGTGCTGGGCGGTATACCAGTATGAACCGGATACCGTTTTTTTTTCTCCCACGGTATGGATTTTGCCCATACCGCTATACCGGTCGGGCCCCTCCCCCACCCTCCGAGTCAATAAAAGAAAAATTAAACTTACCCGTAATGGGGGTGGTCCGGGCCATCCATCCTTACTGTAGTCTCCGGTGGCATTCCGGGTGGAGGGTGAACCGGTCCGGGCTGTCCTTCTCCGGGGGTCATCTTCTTCACTCCGGGCAGGCTCCGGCCTAGTACACTGCATAGACGCCGCTACGCCGTGACGTCAGGTGTGTCGCTACGCACGGGCGTCACTGCGCAGCGGCGTCTATGCTGCTTTACTAGGCCGGAGCCTGCCCAGAGTGGAGAAGAGGACCCCCGGAGAAGAAGGACAGCCTGGACCGGTTCACCCTCCACCCGGAATGCCGCCGGACACTAAAGGAAGGATGGATGGCCCGGACCACCCTGACAAGTAGGGAAGAGAAGCGGGTGGCGGCGGTGGTCTATGGCACCGCAAAAGCCACTGCAGATCATTGATTTAAAGCGCCCGCTTTAAATCAATGATCTGCAGCGGTGTGGCGGGGGGATAAATAGCCGATAACTTATACCGGAATATTGGTATAAGTTATCGGCTATCGGCCCTAACCTCCACCGATTATCGGTATCGGCCCTAAAAAAACGATATCGGTCGATCCCTAGAGTACACTGCTAAAAATAATAAAGGTAACACTTATAAAAAACAATGTAACTCCAAGTCACTGACACTTGTGTGAGATCCCACTGTCCACTCAGGAAGAACACTGATTGACAATCAACTTCACATGGAACAGACAACAGGTGGAAATTATAGGCAATTAGCAAGACACCGACAATAAAGGAGTGGTTCTGCAGGTGGTGACCACAGACCACTTCTCATTTCCTATGCTTCCTGGCTGATGTTTTGGTCACTTTTGAATACTGGCGGTGCTTTCACTCTAGTGGTAGCATGAGACGGAGTCTACAACCCACACAAGTGGCTCAGGTAGTGCAGCTCATCCAGGATGGCACATCAATTCACCACTGGTGCCCTGTGCTCTTCACAGATGAAAGCAGGTTCACACTGAGCACATGTGACAGACGTGACAGAGTCTGGAGATGCCGTGGAGAACGATCTGCTGCCCGCAACATCCTCCAGCATGACCGGTTTGGCGGTGGGTCAGTTATGGTGTGGGGTGGCATTTCTCCATGTGCTTGCCAGAGGTAGCCTGACTGCCATTAGGTACCGAGACGAGATCCTCAGACCCCTTGTGAGACCATATGCTGGTGCGGTTGGCCTTGGGTTCCTCCTAATACAAGACAATGCTAGACCTCATGTGTCTGGAGTGTGTCAGCAGTTCCTACAAGAGGAAGACATTGATGCTATGGACTGGCCGCCTGTTCCCCTGAATCCGATTGAGCACATCTGGGATTTCTCGCTCCATCCACCACAGACTGTCCAGGAGTTGGCGGATGCTTTAGTCCAGGTCTGGGAGGACATCCCTCAGAAGACCATCCTCCCCCTCACAGGGATGTAGAATTCCTATCGCCCGACGCCCGGGACTAGCAGTTTTGGGCGCCGGGCAGGTGAATTTGTCCGGCCCTTAGCCCGGCTTCGGGCAAGCAGGGCCGAACCTGACAAGTGCGGCGGCGATCTGCAGTCTGTATGGAGCGGGCTCCCGACTCCTGCCCGCTCCATACTCTGCAGCCTGTGTCCTCCAACGCAGAGCAGGGGAGATGAGAAGCTGTGTATGTGTCTTCTCTCCCCTGCTCTGCAGACGTGCGGGGGGGAGATGAGGGGGCGTGGCTTATTTCTCCCCGTGCAGACCTGCATCCTCTGCCTTCGCTCCCCGCACGTCTGCACGGGGAGACTGTATGCAGCGCTCACAGAGGAGTATGGAGTGGGCTCGGGATTCCTGTCCGCTCCATACTCTGCAGCCTCCGGCTGTTCTCAGTAGCCGGGAGCCACCGCTAATAGCCAGCATTCGGCGATCGCCGCGGCTGGCTATTAACCCTTTAGATCGTCGCTGTCATAGCTGACAGCGGCGTCTAAAGGGAGATGTGAATGCTCCCTAGTGGGCTAGTGGGGTGGATGCCCCCCCCCCCCCCCCAAGCACGATCGCAGGGGGGCGATCCACTATAGAGGTAGCCGGAGGACTTACCTCTGCTTCCTCCTGTCCCGGCTCTGTCATTGATAGATCCTGGCTGGACCAGGCTCTATCAATGGATCACGGAGCTCACAGATTAATAGAGTTCAATAGAATCTATTCATCTGTCTGAGGAATCTAATGATTCCTCATATAAGTCTAATAAAGTGTAAAAAAAAAAAAGAAAAACGTTTTAATAAAAGTTTGGAAGACACATTAACCCAGTGGTCTTCAAACTGTGCCCCTCCAGATGTTACAAAACTACAATTCCCAGAATGCCAGAACAACCGTTGGCTGTCCGGGCATGCTGGGAGTTGTAGCTTTGCAACATCTGGAGGGCCACAGTTTTAAGACCGCTGCATTAACCCCTTCCATGTTAAAAGTTCAAATCACCCCCTTTTCCTATATAAAAACATGCAAACATAATAAAAATAAACATATTTGGTATCGCTTCGTGTGTAATTGTACAACCTATTAAAATATAACATTATGTATCCCGTATGGTAAATGTAATAAAAATACCAAACCACAGATTTGCAATTTTTATAATATCCCAGAAAAAAAAAGTTAAAAAGCGATTAAAAAGTCAGATCAATGCCAAAATGGTGCCGATACAAAAAACTGATTATGGCGCAAAAAATGAGCCCTCATACAGCCTGGTATGCGGAAAAAAAAATAAAGCTACAGGGGTTAAAAAATGGCAATTAAAAAAATTTGAAAATGTTCAGAATTAGTAAAACATGACGTAAACGATACAAATCTGGTATCGCTGTAATCAGGCGCCTAAAGTATAAAACTAACATGTTATCTGACCACAAGGTAAATGGTGCAGAAAAGAAAAACCACCAAATCTGCTAAATTATCTTTTACTATTTCAATTTCACTTCCCTTAATATATATTTATTCTTTTTTTTGGTTCAGAGAATATGTTATTGAAAAATTAAAAGGTCTCATAGTAGGTAGTTATGGCTATTATAGGGCGAGGAGGAAAAAATCAGAGCGTAAAAGCGAAAATTGGTCAAGTGGATCGTCATGAGGGACAAGTAGATTTTGCTCCATTTTAGTCCCGTGGACAAGTAGTTTTTTTTATAACATTTCCACACCCCTGCCTCATCAGGATCATGCCCAGGCGTTGTATTGAGGTCATACGGGCCCGTGGAGGCCACACACACTACTGAGCCTCATTGGGACTTGTATTAAGGACATTACATAACGTTGGATCAGCCTGTAGTGCGGTTTTCCACTGTGATTTTGAGTGTGACTCCATATCCAGACCTCCATGGGTTAATATAGTTAATTTCCATTGATAATTTTTGTTTGATTTTGTTGTCAGCGCATTCAACTATGTAAAGAGGAAAGTATTTCATACGATTAGTTCAGTCACATCTACGATGTGTTATCTTAGTGTCCCCTTTATTTTTTGAGCAGTGTAGATCATTGGGCAGACTAGATGGGCCAAATGGTTTTTATCTGCCGACACCTTCTATGGTTCTATCACACATTCTATGGTTCTATCACACATTCTATGGTTCTATCACACATTCTATATGTGCCTCTGAATGTTACAAAACTAAAACTCCCAGCATGCCCGGACAGCCAAAGGCTGGGAGTTGTAGTTTCTCAACAGCTGGAGGTACGCTGATTTGGACAGACTGCACTAGGCGCTTTGCCCCTATAATTGGATTAGAATCAGGGCCACATGGGATGGTGTTATCGCCTTCAATATTTAATCTGCGCAGCTGTCGTCTTAGTCTACGAGTCAGCGCCGGAGAAGGACGATGCTCGCGCAGATGGGGTCCGTTTTCATAGCTCAAAAAAAAGGGGTAAAAAAATAAATAAAGTCAAAACAGCCACTTTGAATAGAAGATGTGTAAGTGAATGCTCGGTATAGAGGACTCTGCTACCAATGCATTCAAGTGGGATCTCTGGAGACATCAACAAATACTGGAGTACCCCTTTAATGGTCTATTCACCTGTACAGTATTCTGTGCAGATTTGATGCGCAGGATTTTCGGCTGCAGATTTCAATGTAAACTGAATGACTGAACACAGCTCGAAATCCTGAGACCCTAAGGGTACGTACACACATACAGGATACTGCGCAGATTTGATGCGCAGGATTTGTAACCGCCGATTAGAAGCTGCGCTCAGTCATTTCATTTACACTGAAATCTGCAGCAGAAAATCCGTCGCATCAAATCTGTGTACGTGTGAAAGTACCCTTAAAGGGGTACTCCACCCCTGGCATCTTATCCCCTATCCAAAGGATAGGGGATAAGATGCTAGATCGCCGCAGTCCCACTGCTGGGGACCCCGGGGATCGCCGTTGCGGCCCCCCCCCCCATCATTACTGCACAGAGCGAGTTCGCTCCGTCCCTCATGACAACATCGCCCTTCCCCTTAATGCAAGTCTATGGGAGGGGGCGTGGCGGTCGTCACGCCCCCTCCCATAGACTTGTATTGACGGGGGCGGGCTGTGACGTCACGAGGGGGCGGAGCCTTGACGTAACGATGCTCTGGCCCCTGTATCGCCCGTCATTACTGGCAGAGCGCAGTAATGATTGCGGGGTGCTGCAGTAGCGATCCCCGGGCCCCCAGCAGCGGGACCGCGGCAATCTGACATCTTATCCCCTATCCTTTGGATAGGGGATAAGATGTCTTGGGGCGGAGAACACCTTTAAAGGGGTACTCCGGTAAAAACTTTTTTTTTTTTTTCTTTAAATCAACTGGTGCCAGAAAGTTAAACAGATTTGTAAATTACTTCAATTAAAAAATCGTAATCCTTCCTGTACTTATTAGCTGCTGAATACTACAGTGGAAATTCTTTTCCGTTTGAAACACAGAGCTTTCTGCTGACATCATGACCACAGTGCTCTCTGCTGACATCTCTGTCCATTTTAGGAAATGTTCAGGGTAAAAGGAAATCCCCATAGCAAACATATGCTGTTCTGGGCAGTTCATAAAATGGACAGAGATGTCAGCAGAGAGCTCTGTGTTTCAAAAAGAACATTTCCTCTGTAGTATTCAGCAGCTAATAAGTACAGGAAGGATAAAAAATTTTTAATAGAAACCATTTACAAATCTGTTTAACTTTCGGGCACCAGTTGATTTAAAAAAAAAAATAAATAAAAGTTTTTTAACCGGAGTACCCCTTTAAGGAAAAATAAAGATAAAAAGACGGAATATTAATAAATATTGAAATTCAGGAAACCATGATGGACCTCTTCCGCTTTTTTTTTCCCCGACCGACTCCAGCAGCCGTGAATGGGCCAGAAAGGCGAATGGATGTGATGGAAATATCCCTTTAAAGAGGTACTCCACTGGCCAGTGTTCCGGCTGCCTTCGGAACATTTAGTTCCGAACGCTGCGCACGTTGCGGGGGTCGACCCCCTGCAGCCCGCTCGCAGCGTTCGGAACTAAATGTTCCGAATGCAGCCGGAACACTGGCCAGTGGAGTACCTCTTTAAACCCTGTAGAGCAGTGGTCTTCAACCTGCGGACCTCCAGATGTTTCAAAACTACAATTCCCAGCATGTCCGGACAGCCGATGGCTGTCCGGGCATGCTGGGAGTTGTAGTTTTGCAACATCTGGAGGTCCGCAGGTTGAAGACTACTGCTGTAGAGCATTGTTTCCCAACCAGAGTGCCTTCAGCTGTTGCCAAAGGCTGTCCGGGCATGCTAAGAGTTGTAGTTTTGCAACAGCTGGAGGCACCCTGGTTGGGTAACACTGCTCAACGTCGAAGAGAAGGTCAATCCTCCAACCATGGTATCCCTAGAGCAGTGGTCTTCAACCTGCGGACCTCCAGATGTTTCAAAACTACAATTCCCAGCATGCCCGGACAGCCGATGGCTGTCCGGGCATGCTGGGAGTTGTAGTTTTGCAACAGCTGGAGGTCCGCAGGTTGAAGACCACTGCTGTAGAGCATTGTTTCCCAACCAGAGTGCCTCCAGCTGTTGCCAAAGGCTGTCCGGGCATGCTAAGTGTTGTAGTTTTGCAACAGCTGGAGGCACTCTGGTTAGGAAACACTACATCTCACAGTTGAGGGTTTGGTGCAATTGGTATGTAACCTAGACAACTTTCTGCGATAGAACAGACCTTCAGTATACAGTCCTGACCTCTCCAGATCACCATGGGATTTACGGATACGGACCGTGATCACAGGGGAGGGGTGGGGGGGGGGGGGGGGGGGGGTCGGTTGAGATCCACTATAGAGGTAGCCGGATGGCTTACCTCTGCTTCCCTGCTGTCCGTGGCTCTGTCATTGATAGAGTCTGGCTGGACCAGGCTCTATCAATGGATCGCAGAGCACACAGATCAATGGAGTTCAATAGAACTCTATTGATCTGTATGAGGAATCTAATGATTCCTCCTAAAAGTCTAATAAAGTGTAAAAAAAAAATAATAAATTAAAAAATAAAAGTTTTAATAAAATGTAAATGTAAACATAATAATATAATATTTAGTATCGCTGCATGCATAATTGTACGAACTCTTAAAATATAACATTATGTATCCCATATGGTAAATTATGTAAATGTAAAAAAAAAAAAATACCAAACCACAGAATTGCAATTTTTATAATATCCCAGAAAAAAAAAAAAAGGTTAAAAAAGGGATTAAAAAGTCAGATCAATACCAAAATGGTTCAGATACAAAAAACAGATTATGGCGCAAAAAATTAGCCCTCATACAGCCTGGTATGCGAAACTTTATTTTTTTAAATTTTTTTTTTTTTTTTTTTTTTTTTTTTTAAAGAGCTACAGGGGTCAAAAAATGGTAATTCATAAAAGTTCAGAATCTTTTTTTTTTTTTTTTTTTTAATTAGTAAAACATGACTGAAACTATACAAATCTGGTATTTCTGTAATCAGTATCAAAACAACATGTTCGCTCAACCACAAGGTAAATGGTGTAGAAAAGAAAAGCACCAAATTTGCTAAATTATCTTTTACTATTTCAAGTTCATTTCACCGATTATATATATATATATATATATATATATATATATATATTTATATTTAAAAAATGTTGTTTCGGAGAATATGTTATAGAAAAATTAAAAAGGTATCATTATAGTAGGTAGTTATGGCTATTATAGGGCGAGGAGGAAAAAACGAGAGTATAAAAGCAAAAATTGGCCGGGATAAGTGGATCGTCATGAGGGACAAGTAGATTTTGCTCTGTTTTAGTCCCATGGACAAGTAGTTTTATATTAAATTTCCACACCCCCTGCCATATTACACTCACCATTATAGTCCTACATCTCTATCCGTTTTATTCCAGCACAGTTACATCCATGTGTTTCATTACTGTAACCAAGTCATGTGTTCAGTTAGACCCACAAATAATCACAGTGCATGGCGTGTCAGAGGAAGTGGTCAGTCCGGGTCAGCTGACTTCCTGTGACCTAAAAGATGACATCATCATCACCATCAGACGCCCGTCGTTGCCGCTTTGTTTTTGCTATTTAACAAATCGTTTTAAGAGAATAAAAAAAAAAGTTAGGAAGCATCTGGTGAGGGGTTCACACTGCGGTGAGCACAGACAGAACCCGTATAACAACAAAGACTGAGACCTGAAACCACCGCCCAGTACGGAGAGGTCACACCGGATCACCAGGAGCACTGAAGAATGTCATTAACCCCTTAAGGACAAAGCCAATTTTAATTAGTTTTTTGTTTTTTCCCCCTCGCCTTCTAAAAATCATAATGTTTATATTTCCATCCACAGACCCATATGAGGGCTTGTTTTAATGCGTGACCAATAAGATGTAATGAGACTGTGGCTAAAGGACCTGCTATGATGGCATATAGTAGGTGGGGCTAAGCTGTGAGGAGATTGTGGTTAAAGGACCTGCGATGATGGCATATAGTAGGTGGGGCTAAGCTGTAATGAGATCGTGGCTAAAGGAACTGCGATGATGGCATTTAGTAGGTGGGGCTAAGCTGTGACGAGATTGCGGCTAAAAGGACCTGCGATGATGGCATATAGTAGGTGGGACTAAGCTGTGATGAGATCGTGGTTAAAGGACCTGCGATGATGGCATATAGTAGGTGGGGCTAAGCTGTAATGAGATCGTGGCTAAAGGAACTGCGATGATGGCATTTAGTAGGTGGGGCTAAGCTGTAATGAGATCGTGGCTAAAGGAACTGCGATGATGGCATTTAGTAGGTGGGGTTAAGCTGTGACGAGATTGCGGCTAAAAGGACCTGCGATGATGGCATATAGTAGGTGGGGCTAAGCTGTGATGAGATTGTGGTAAAACCCTGTTCACACACTTATTCCCTATCTTGTAAATAGTGGATACGTTTTTCAAAACCAGAGTGCCCCTTTAAGCCGATCTGTCATTCTCAGAAGTTGTTTCTTTTATATGGTCATGAGTATTAGATCCGTCATTATCATCACTGCACAACTCCCCACTGTAGTCCAGGTCCTTATCCTCCTTGGGAAGCCTTAACTATTACCACCCAGCTTTCCAAGAAAGAGGCAAGACAGACAGACAGACCCCAATATACAATAGAGTGACAGATTAGAAGAACTTAAGAACTGTGAAGAAGTCAACAAGGGGGTTAAAACGCCAAAGGGGTATAGTGCAGACGTTACGTTACAGTGTGAGGTAAACAGCGGGTGTAATGAGTGGTTTATAGAGTGGTAATGGGCCGTCGGGGGGTGGATGGTAACACTCTTCAATAATAACTCCATTTCCAGCATGTAGGGAGGGATGACCTCATAACATTACACACCTAATCACTGCTGATCCCGCCGACAGGAAACGCGCTGATATTCGATTTTCTTGGTTTCTGCCTGAAGCTCATCCCGTCAGCCGCAGAGTAACGCAATTAGCGTCGCTTCTGAGAACTCCAGGCAGCGGCCTCACAATATCCCCTAAAAGTGGACACTACGGCTCTTAAAGGGAAAGTACAGCAACAAATGAAATTCGTCCTGTAGTAATAATTAGGAGACATTGATCCAACTGTGACTGGGGCCCCTGAAGAGAAGACACAGCCCCGGGGGACAATGACAAATCTCCTTTGTACTCCACAGCTGAACTCCTTTACAAAGCATTCAGAAAGTCTTCAGTAGGGATCGACCGATATCGGTTTTTTAGGGCCGATACCGATATTCTGTGGAGGTTAGGGCCGAAAGCCAATAACTTATACTGATATTCCGGTATAAGTTATCGGCTATTTATCCCCCCCGGCGACACCACCCGGCGAACCCGCACCGCACCATACACCCCCCGTCCTGCACCGGCCAGAGACCGCCGCCGCTGCCCCATTGCCTCCCCAATTCCCAATTTTATAATTAGCTGTTCCCGGGGTCCGCTCTACTTCTGTCTCCGGCGCCGACCTCCTAAGCTGTCACTGTGCGCAATGACTGTGAGGTCACGTTGAGGACGTCACTCGTCATTGCGCCGCACAGCGTAATACAGGAGCCAGAAATAGAGTGAACAGGTAATTATAAAACCGGGGATGGGGGAGGCAATGGGGCAGCGGCCGGGGCGGTGCGGTGGTGGGTGTGGTGGGGCGCGGCATTATCGGATTATCGGCAAACCGATAACGTCCAAAATCGTGAATATCGGCCAAATCGATAATCGGTCAATCCCTAGTCTTCAGACCCTTACACTTCATCACATTTTGTCATGTTCAGGCCTAGTGCTGAAATATTCCCCCACCCCCACCCCCCCCCCCCCCCCACACCCTACTCAGTCCAATTATTAGGCATGTAATATCGCCTAAGAAAACAATTTTGTAAATATTGGCAAATTGAAAAGGAAAAACTAAAATGACACATAATTATTCAGATCCTTTGCTGTGACACATGATATTTAGCTCTGACGCCTCTAATTTTTCTTGATCATCTCCGAGATGTTTCTCCACTTCATAGGAGTCACCTGGGGGTAGTTTCATCTGATTGGACAAGACACAGCCCTGTCTATATAAGGTCTCACAGCTGACAATGTATATCAGAGCAAACACCAAGCCATGAGGGGGAAAGAAATGCCTGTAGAGCTCAGTCACAGTCCTGTCTATATATAAGGTCTCACAGCTGACAATGTATAACAGAGCAAAAACCAATCAATGAGGAGGAAAGAATTGCCTGTAGAGCTCAGATACAGCCCTGTCTATATAATGTCTGACAGCTGACAATGTATATCAGAGAAAACACCAAGCCATGAGGGGGAAAGAACTGCCTGTAGAGCTCAGACACAGCCCTGTCTATATAAGGTCTCACAGCTGACAATGTATATCAGAGCAAACACCAAGCCATGAGGAGGAAAGAACTGCCTGTAGAGCTCAGACACAGCCCTGTCTATATAAGGTCTCACAGCTGACAATGTATATCAGAGAAAACACCAAGCCATGAGGGGGAAAGAACTGCCTGTAGAGCTCAGACACAGCCCTGTCTATATAAGATCTCACAGCTGACAATGTATATCAGAGCAAAAACCAATCATTGAGGCGGAAAGAACTGCCTGTAGAGCTCAGATACAGCCCTGTCTATATAAGATCTCACAGCTGACAATGTATATCAGAGCAAACACCAATCATTGAGGCGGAAAGAACTGCCTGTAGAGCTCAGATACAGCCCTGTCTATATAAGATTTCCCAGCTTACAATGTATATCAGAGGAAACACCAAGCCATGAGGGAGAAAGAACTGCCTGTATAGATCAGACACAGCCCTGTCTATATAAGATCTCACAGCTGACAATGTATATCAGAGCAAACATGAGGAGGAAAGAACTGCATGTAGAGCTCAGACACAGTCATGTCTATATAAGATCTCACAGCTGACAATGTATATCAGAGCAAATACCGAGCCATGAGGAGAAAAGAAATGCCTGTAGAGCTCAGACACAGCCCTGTCTATATATAAGGTCTCACAGCTGACAATGTATAATGTAAAAATAAATTAAATCAACTGGTGACAGAAAGTTTAACAGATTTGTAAATTACGTCTATTAAAAAATCTTAATCCTCCGGTAATCAGCTGCTGTATGCTCCACAGGAAGTTCTTTTCTTTTTGGATTTCTTTTCTATCTGACCACAGTGTTCTCTGCTGACACCTCTGTCCATTTTAGGAACTGTCCGGAGCAGGAGAGGTTTGCTATGGGGATTTTCTCCTACTCTGGAGGTGTCAGCAGAGCGTACTGAAAAAGATAAGAATTTCCTCTGGAACATACAGCAGCTGATAAGTACTGGAAGGATTAAGATTTTTTTTATAGAAGTAATACACAAAACTGTTTAACTTTCTGGCACCAGTTGATTTAAAAAAAAGGAGATGTCCGACAAAAAAAAAAATCTCTCTCTATTTATCCGCAGGATCGCGGGGGCCCAACCGCTGGGACCCCGGCTCTGCTGATGCGGGTTTCGTACCCAGCATGTCAGCTGGTGTAAACACCTCCCTCCATTCATCTCTACGGAAGAGACGGAGACGCATGAACATTTACAGGAGCAGAGCCGGGGCCCCCGTACGATCGACATCTGGACATCATCTTTCAAGAGGCAAAAATTGCAACATTGACCACTAGGGTAGCACGATTTGGGGAAGGTAAATATTGCGATTTCGATATGCGACTGCAATATAATAAACAAATGGTGAAATCCCCCATATTTATGTCTAATCTCCTAAATGTCACATTCCCCCCCATTTTAAGTCTACACCCCCCCCCCCCCAGTTCATGTCTATCCCCCCCCCCCATTTCAATCCCCCAAGGTCACATCAACCCAATTGCATGTCCACACCCCCATATCACATCTCCCCCATTAATGTTGTGCAGGGGGAACATTAAAGGGGTACTCCACCCCCTAGACATCTTATCCCCTATGCAAAGGATAGGGGATAAGATGTCTGATCGCGGGGGACCCGCAGCTGGAAAACATTTATTTTTATTTATTTTTTTAAATCAACTGGTGCCAGAAAGTTAAATCGATTTGTAAATTACTTCTATTAAAAAAAAATCTTAATTCTTCCACTACTTATCAGCTGCTGTATGCTCCACAGGAAGTTCTTTTCTTTTTGGATTTCTTTTCTGTCTGACCACAGTGCTCTCTGCTGACATCTCTGTCCTAGTGCTGGGCGATATGACCAAAAATGAGTATCACAGTATTTTTCTGAAGTATCACAGTATTTTTATTTTTCTTACATTGAGACTTGCATTGAGGTGGCGTAGCGGAACTAAATGGTCTGAACACTGGGGCAGTGGAGTTCCCTTTTAAATAGATGTAACAAACAACCCTACAGCCTCCAGCTGTTGCAAAACTACAACTCCCAGCATGTTGGACTATATAGTAGTATATAGTATAGGTCAGTGTTTCCCAACTAGGGGTGCCTCCAGCTGTTGCTAAACTACTACTCCCAGCATGTTGGACTATATAGTAGTATATAGTATAGGTCAGTGTTTCCCAACTAGGGGTGCCTCCAGCTGTTGCTAAACTACTACTCCCAGCATGTTGGACTATATAGTAGTATATAGTATAGGTCAGTGTTTCCCAACTAGGGGTGCCTCCAGCTGTTGCTAAACTACTACTCCCAGCATGTTGGACTATATAGTAGTATATAGTATAGGTCAGTGTTTCCCAACTAGGGGTGCCTCCAGCTGTTGCAAAACTACAACTCCCAGCATGTTGGACTATATAGTAGTATATAGTATAGGTCAGTGTTTCCCCAACTAGGGGTGCCTCCAGCTGATGCAAAACTACAACTCCCAGCATGTTGGACTATATAGTAGTATATAGTATAGGTCAGTGTTTCCCGAACTAGGGGTGCCTCCAGCTGTTGCAAAACTACTACTCCCAGCATGTTGGACTATATAGTAGTATATAGTATAGGTCAGTGTTTCCCAACTAGGGGTGCCTCCAGCTGTTGCAAAACTACAACTCCTAGCATGTTGGACTATATAGTAGTATATAGTATAGTTCAGTGTTTCCCCAACTAGGGGTGCCTCGAGCTGTTGCAAAACTACTACTCCCAGCATGCCCGGACAGCCGTTGGCTGTCCGGGCATGCTGGTTGCAACAGCTGGAGGGCCTCAACAGCTGGAGGGCCTACTGTAGGTATAGTATATTATACAGACCCCTGTCCATCCCAGAACCCTGACTCACCTTCCCAGTTGCTGCAGGGACCGTCCGGGGAGGGTGGTCCGGGCCATCCATCCTTCCTGTAGTGTCCGGCGGCATTCCGGGTGGAGGGTGAACCGGTCCGGGCTGTCCTTCTCCGGGGGGTCCTCTTCTCCACTCCGGGCAGACTCCGGCCTAGTAACGCTGCACAGACGCCCGTGCGCAGCGACGCACCTGACGTCACGGCGTAGCGGCGTCTATGCAGCGTACTAGGCCGGAGCCTGCCCGGAGTGGAGAAGAGGACCCCCGGAGAAGAAGGACAGCCCGGACCGGTTCACCCTCCACCCGGAATGCCGCCAGACACTAAAGGAAGGATGGATGGCCCGGACCACCCCCATTACGGGTAAGTTTAATTTTATTTCTTGACTCTGAGGGTGGGGGAGGGGCCCGACCGGTATAGCAGTATGGGCAAAAATCCATACCGGTATACTGCCCAGCACTACTCTGTCCATTTGAGGAACTGTCGGGAGCAGGAGAGGTTTGCTATGGGGATTTTCTCCTACTCTGAACAGCTCGGTGCAGCACCAGGCGTTCGTTTAGAATGCTGGGTGCGGGTGGCAGGGGTTGTGATGTCACGCAACGCCCCCTCAATGCAAGTCTATGGGAGGGGGCGTGGCAGCCGCCACGCCCCCTCCCATAGACTTGCATTGATGGGGCCGTGGTGTGACATCATGAGGAGGTGTGACCACGACACCACAACCCCCGCCCCCTGCTCCAAGCATTCAGAACAAAATGTTCCACATGCTGGGGTAGCGGAGTACCCCTTTAATGGTCTATTCACACGTACAGTATTCTGCGCAGGATTTTCTGCTGCAGATTTCATTGTAAACTAAATGACTGAACGCAGCTTCAAATCCTGCGCATAAAAACTGCACAGAATACTGTACGTGTGAATAGACCCTAAACCAGATACTTACCTACCTCCGGTTCCCCATACATTTACTGCAGATTCTATTTTCCTCCATGCAGCCAGTGTCTTATGGGACTTACAGGACCTTTTTGCTCGGCCAATCACTGGCCTGACACGTGACACTGCTGCAGCCTCTGATTGGCTGAGCAGAAAAGGTCCTGGAACCAGCTGGTTGTTTGGGGCACAAAGATACTGGGACCACACGAAGGAGAACGGGATCTGCGGCAGACCTACGGGGATCGGGGATAGGTGAGCATTAATTTTTTTTTTATGTTTCCCCGCAACCCTACTATAACTTACGACAGTGTTATCCAACCAGGGTGCCTCCAGCTGTTGCTAAATTACAACTCCCAGCAAGTCTGGACAGCCAAAAGGCTGTGCTGTTGCATGTCAGAGACCAGAAAAAAGAAAAGGATCGCAGCGGAGGATGGGACAGCAATACCAGGGAGCAGCAAGAGGTAAGTCTAGGTTTATTTATTTTTTATTGTAGCCGCCTGGGCAATGCATATTGCGAAAATTATTTTCACCAGAGTATCCCTTTTAAAGGAAAAATGTCATATGTTTTCTCTCGCACTATCCACAGGGTAACGGTGGATAGTGCGGGAGACGCTGAACATTTTGAGTCCTACCTTGCCCGGATGCGCTGCGTCGTTTGCCCGTTATAGCAGTTTTTCTCTATATTTAAATTAGCTGCTAACTGGCACGGGCGGGGTTACTGCCTTCACCTGGAACATGACGTAACCGCCGCCCGGCCTGCAGCATCGCTCGGCTAATGAATATTCATATAATGTCTTACACTCTCCTTCTCATCCCGGCCAATACTGCGCATGTGTGGGATTTCCTACCGGAAGTGGTCTACAGCGCAGCTTCATTAGTCCGGAGCAGCGATGGAGTAAATCCCGCACATGCGCAGTATCGGCCGGGTGGAGAAGGAGAGTGTAAGACATTATATGAATATTCTTTAGCCGGGCGGCGGTTACGTCATGTGCCAGATGAAGGCAGTAACCCCGCCCGTGCCAGTTAGCAGCTAATTTAAATATAGAGAAAAACTGCCATAACGGGCAAACGGCGCAGCGCATCCGGGCAAGGTAGGACTCAAAATGTTCAGCGTCTCCCGCACCATCCAATGGTACCTGTGGAGAAAAACATAAGACAGTTTTCCTTTAAAAAGGAATTTTTAAATCAACTGGTGCCAGAAAGTTAAACAGATTTGTAAATTACTTCTATTTAAAAATCTTAATCCTTCCAGTACTTATCAGCTGCTGTATGCTCCACAGGAAGTTCTTTTCTTTTTGAATTTCCTTTCTGCCTGACCACAGTGCTCTCTGCTGACACCTATCCATTTTAGGAACTGTCCAGAGTAGGAGCAAATCCCCATAGGAAACCTATTCTGCTCTGGACATTTCCCAAAATGGACAGAGGTGTCAGCAGAGAGCACTGTGGTCAGACAGAAAGGAAATTCAAAAAGAAAATAACTGCTTGTGGAGCATATAGCAGCTGATAAGTACTGGAAGGTAGGGATCGACCAATATCGTTTTTTTAGGGCCGATACCGATAATCGGTGGAGGTTAGGGCCGATAGCCGATAACTTATACCGATATTTCGGTATAAGTTATCGGCTATTTATGCCCCCTCGACACCGCTGCAGGTCATTGATTTAAAGCGGGCGCTTTAAATCAATGCACTGCAGTGGCTTTTGCGGGGCCATAGGCCGCCGCCGCCACCCGCTTCTCTCCCCCTACCTGTCAGGGTGGTCCGGGCCATCCATCCTTCCTTCCTGTAGTGTCCGGCGGCATTCCGGGTCGAGGGTGCACCGGTCCGGGCTGTCCTTCTCCGGGGGTCATCTTCTCCACTCCGGGCAGGCTCCGGCCTAGTAGCGCAGCATAGACAACGTTACACCCGTGCGCAGCGACGCACCTGACGGCACGGCGTAGCGGCGTCTATGCCGCGTACTAGGCCGGAGCCTGCCCGGAGTGGAGAAGATGACCCCCGGAGAAGGACAGCCCGGACCGGTGCACCCTCGACCCGGAATGCCGCCGGACACTACAGGAAGGAAGGATGGATGGATGGCCCGGACCACCCCCATTACGGGTAAGTTTATTTTATTTTTTTTTATTGACTCGGAGGGTGGGGGAGGGGCCCGACCGGTATAGCGGTATGGGCAAAAATCCATACTGGTATACCGCCCAGCACTACGGTGGGGGGTGCGAGGCGGTGGGTCGGGGGAGCGGTCGCGGTGCGATGGGTCGGTCGCGGTGCGGGGGGGGCGCGGCATTATCGGCTTATTGGCAAGGTAATTGCCGATACCGATAATTCCCAAAATCGTGATTATCGGCCGATAATATCGGCCATACCGATAATCGGTCGATCCCTACTGGAAGGATTAAGTTGTTTTTTTTAAAGTAGTAATATACAAATCTGTTTAACTTTCTGGCAACAGTTGATTTAAAAAAAAAAAAATTGTTTTCCATCGGAGTACCCCTTTAAGAGCCCAGAGAACCACTCAAGTTCTCAGACGGTACACCATAAAACAACTAACTCAAAAACTTGTCGCTCACTCACATTTAGTCTATGCTCACACAGTGGTGTTTCCGATCGGAAATTCCGTAGCAGCAGAGTCCCACTGATTTCAATAGGATTCTGCTGCACAGAGTGAAATTTCCACGGTAGAAACATCTGCTGTGGAAAACCCGATTTTGGTATTTGCAGAAACAATGAAAAGGTTCATTATTTCTGCGAGTTGCGATCAGAAATGCATTTCCGTTAATTGAGACAACGCATTTCCGAGTGTTCCTAGAGATGGCGGAACATGTGCAGAATGTCTGTTTTATTTCTGGGCGGACCTTCTGCACATTTTTTCGCGTGTGAATATGGCCTCACCAAGACTTGCGATATGAGGTAGCTGGAGACGCAGACCTATTTTGCACGTTTTAACCTCATAAGGCCTCTTCACCTTACAGGTATCCTTCTGCTTTTTTACAGCTATTATTTTACAATAACGGATGAAGACAAACCGGACGCAGTAACTGGTAATAACGGATGATAACTGATGACCGTCATCCGTTATCTTTAATGTTTTTTTTTTCTTAAAAAACCTAATGTTGTTCACCCTTTATTTTTGCCGGACCAAAAATTTGTGTGCGCACCGTCTTTTGTGCCGGCAAAAATAACCGGCATTGGTAAAAACGGACGTGCCTGATGCAAAAGGATGGTCAAAAAATCCCAATGACAAGAATGTGATTTTTTGACTGCCGTTTTCAGGATCTTTTGCTGGGAGTAATAACGGAGGTTTACCTGTTCATACCCAACACCGAAATTTTTGTCCTGTACGATATGAATTTTTCCCCCATACCGCAATACCGGTTTGGCCCCTCCCCCTCGGGAATGAATGAATTATCAGCCCAGCGCTGCGCTATTCCCATCGGGGAACTAATCATATGTGACCCGCAAGCGCTGTCCCCTATCGGGGTAAATACTCACATATCACCCGCATGCACTGCCCTCCTTGTCCTCCTGTTTGTTGCGGCCGCCGACGCTGACACTCTATAGCTGTATCGCTATTCCCGGGCTGCAAAAGGTAAACAAAATCTACTTTAACGCATGTTCCTACGTCGGCCTTACGCTATAGACGTGAACGTCGGACAGCCGTCAGCCGATAACCGGCCGCAGCGATATTCCGCCTCGGCTGGTGATAGGTTGAGAGCACTGTCACTTAAGGAGCTCTGGCCGGCATCTTACATAACAGTGGGCTCAGCCTATCACCAGCCGAGGCGGAACATCGCTGCGGCCGGTTATCGGCTGACGGCTGTCCGACGTTCACGTCTCCAGCGTAAGGCCGATGTAGGAACATGCGTTAAAGTAGATTTTGTTTACCTTTTGCAGCCCGGGAATAGCGATACAGCTATAGAGTGTCAGCACCGGTGGCCGCAACAAACAGGAGGACAAGGAGGGCAGTGCATGCGGGTGATATGTGAGTATTTACCCCGATGGAGACAGCGCAGCACTTGGCAAATCATTAATTTTGAGGGGTGGAAATACCGTTATATACCGTGGAACCGCCATAAGTTACAAAAATACCGTGATACACATATTTGGTCATACCGCCCAGGATGATACCTGTAGTGTGAAAGGGGCCTGAAATAGACAGATAAATCACACTTCAGCCTTTTATATAAAATCATAGTAAAGGAAACAGGATGTGAAATAAACTCTGCGCGTTACTATAAGTGAGAAACCGACCACAGGAGGATTGACAGGAAGTCAGAGATGGGAACACGTGTCCTAAAATACGATCGGATACAGTGAAAGCCATAAACCGGGGCCGACGTTTCTTTTTTCCATCGCTTCTATAAAGGTAACTTCATTGCAAATCTTCGTGATGGATCACATCCTGTCGTTTTGTGTCTGCAGCTCCTATGCATCGCCAGGGGAACAGAACCCAAATATTGCTTGGTCAGATCCTGGGGTCACGTCCCCGACTCCTCGATAACATGCAGGGGATAGAGGAAAGCATGACTGCAGGATCAGACTACACAAGGTTTATGTTCTGTAACCATGGAGACTAATAGGAGCCAGAGACACAAACTGGTAGAATTGTATCAATCAAGGCTACATTTTATACTTTACATACACGTAAGGGTGCGTTCACACTGCGGAATCTCCGCTCAATGAATTCCGCCAGCGGTGGCCGCCGACGACTATGCTTCGGCGCGAGGGCCGAGGGGCACTGAGCCGCCACCATTGACGGCTATGCAGTGCTCGCGGAAATCCGCACAAAGAATGAACATGTTCTTTCTTTGCGCAGAACAATTTCAGCAGCGGAATTGTCCACCGCTGAAATTCCGCAGTGTGAACGGGTCTCGCGGAGACCCATTCACACTAATGTTAAGTTCACACCGCGGAGTTGCGCTCGTGGACTTCCGCGGGAATTCCGTAGTGTGAACGCACCCTTATGGAGATATCCAGCGCTGAAAAACGTATCCCCTATCATAAGGATAGGGGATAAGTTTCAGATCGCTGGTAGTCCGACCGCTGGGGCCCCCGCGATCTCCTGTATGGGGCCACGGCAGGAAGGGGGGCGTGTTGACCACTGCACGAAGCGGCGGCCGATACGCCGCCTCAATACAACTCTATGGCAGAACCAAAGTGCTGCCTTCGGCAATCTCCGGCTCTGCCATAGCGATGTATTGAGGGGGCGTGTTGGCCGCCGCTTCGTGCAGTGGTCGACACCCGCTATCTGGCCAGCGAGTCGGGGCCCCGTACAGGAGATCGCGGGGCCCCAGCGATCGGATTCCCCGCAATCTGAAACTTATCCCGTATCCTTAGGACAGGGGATAAGTTTTTCAGCACTGGTCTACCCCCTTTAAGTCACTGTTTCCCAGCCAGGGTGCCTCCAGCTGTTGCAAAACTACAAGTCCCAGCATGCCCGGACAGCCGAAGGCTGTCCGGGCATGCTGGGAGTTGTGGTTTTGCAACAGCTGGAGGCACCCTGGCTGGGAAACAGTGACTTAAGTAATAAAGAACAGGCAAATATCGGTCACAAACTACTACTTGGACAGTAATCCCCAACCTGTAGCTCTCCAGACGCAGCACAACTACTACTCCCAGCATGCCCTGATAGGTTGGGGGCCACTGGCATAGGTCCCAAAACTTTCTTATATAACTGACATTTTAAGATCTCTGCTTGCTGTCAATAAATGGGAGCATTCTTGTCTACATGACCGTGCTGATCGTCTACCGCTCGCAGATGAGTGTTTGTTACAGATGTAGCATAGACTTAAAGGGGTTACTTCGGTGGAAAACATTTTTTTTTTTATCAACTTGTGCCATAAAGTTAAATAGATTTGTAAATTACTTCTATATACAAATATGAATCCTTCCAGTACTTTTCAGCTGCTGTATGCTTCAGAGGAAGTTGTGAAGTTCTTTTTAATCTGACCACAGTGCTCTCTGCTGACACCTCTGTCCATATCATAAACTGACCAGAGCAGAAGGGGTTTGCTATGGGGATTTGCTTGTACTCTGTGCAGTTCCTGACATGGATCGAGGTGCCAGCAGAGAGCACTGTGGTCAGACAGAAAATAACTACTCAACTTCCCCTGGAGCATACAGCAGCCGATAAGTACTGGAAGGAATTGGTTTAACTTTCTGGCACCAGTTGAGCTTTTTAAAATTAGTTTTCCAGTGGAGTACCCTTTTAAAGGGAAATTCCGGTGCTGGACATCTTATCGAGCTTGACATCTGATCGTTGGGTGGGGGGGGGGGGGGGTTCGGCACATTTACGTTCAGGATGCTTGCTGTGCTAGGCTTCGAGCATCCGTCGCCATCGCGCCCTCATCAATTATGTCAATGGGAGGGAACAGGGATACAGCGTCCGAGTATCTACCATAGAGATATATAGAGGGGGCGTGACAACCAAACCTTCATTGCCAGTAATCTGTCATGGAGCGGAGATTGCTCCGTGCATGCGGATTACTGGGTGCCAGGTAGCAGATCGTGGGAGGAGTGTTAGCAGCTAAACCCACCACGATCAGACACTTATCCCCACTAATCCACTTATCCTGCCTAGGGGTGGAGTGCCCCTTTTATAGTTTATTTTAGTATAATGGGCTGTTATCCTATGTTGATTCTACTTGTTCCTTTGTTCCAAGAGTCCCCTGATGATGCCGCCACCATCCAGATGAAACACATAGGGACAAGTTTATTTATTTTAATTTTTTCAATACAGTGGTCTCCAAACTGTGGACCTTCAGATGTTGCAAAATTACAGCTCCTGGGCTGTCCCGGTATGCTGGGAGTTGTAAATTGATAATGTCCGGAGGACCACAGTTTAGAAACCACAGGTTTAGTACTTAGCTTTTTTTTTTAGAGGGTTGTTACACTTATGTTTTAAACAGTCTCTTAAAAGTTAAAAGGGGTACTCCGGTGGAATTTTTTATTTTATTTATTTATTTAAATTTTTTTTATCAACTGGTGCCAGAAAGTTAAAAAGATTTGTAAATTACGTCTATTAAAAAATCTTAATCCTTCCAGTACTTATTAGCTGCTGAATACTACAGAGGAAATGGTTTTCTTTTTGGAACACAGAGCTGTCTGCTGACATCATGACCCCAGTGCTCTCTGCTGACATCTCTGTTCATTTTAAGAACTGTCCAGAGCAGGAGAAAATCCTCACAGAAAACCTATGCTGCTCTGGACAGTTCCTAAAATGGACAGAGATGTCAGCAGAGAGCACTGTGCTCGTGATGTCAGCAGAGAGCACTGTGTTCCGAAAAGAAAATAATTTCCTCTGTAGTATTCAGCAGCTAAAAAGTACTGGAAGGATTAAGATTTTTTAATAGAAGTCATTTACAAATCTGTTTAACTTTCTGGCACAGGTTGACTTCTAAAAAAAAATAAAAAGTTTGTTTAGTACAGTGGTTTCCAAACTGTGGACATCCAGATGTTGCAAAACTACAACTTTCACTGGGAGCCCTGAAGATTCGCTGTCAGTGCTGGTAAATTGTATCAAGTCGATCCATTTCATAGGAGTGACTACACCAGATGCAACTATAACAAACCCTCAGCTGTGAGAAATATTACGGTATATCCAGAGACAAAAAAAAATAAAAAAAATAAAAAAAAAAAAAATATATATATATATATATATATATATATATATATATATATATATATATATATATATATAGTATATAAATCAGAAACGAATTCCAAAGCAAAATCAGTCATAAAAAAAATGATGCACGAATTGTGCTGTAAATTGGTGCAGATCTGTTGGGTGAAATAAATCCTAAATGTGACAATTGCAACGTATCCTAGAAAGCAGTGCTTCCCAACCAGGGTGCCTCCAGCTGTGGCCAAACTACAACTCCCAGCATGCCCGGACAGCCTTTGGCTGTCCGGGCATGCTGGGAGTTGTAGTTTGGCCACAGCTGGAGGCACCCTGGTTGGGAAACACTGCTATAAAGTAAGCCTGACACAGCTTTCTTAGGCATCGTACTGAGGTGACTACATTCGGGCACCATTCATGGGCACCTAAACAGTCATAAATATCTTATATAATAAAGGAACCACAACGACCAAGCAAACCAGATGAAAGGAGCACAGGGTAGCACCAATGGGGGTCATGTGACTGTAGAGCAAATAAAATGGGAGGGATCATGTGACTGCTGGGCAGCACCAATAGGGGGAAGATGATGTGACTGCTGGGCAGCACTGGGGTGGAAGGATGACACGGCTGACAGGAAGAACCAATGGAGGAACATGGCTTCTGCAGGGCAGTGCCAATTGAGAATTATGAGACAATTAGGCAGTGCCATCTGAGGGAGCATATGACTGCAGGGCAGCGACAATCCAGGGAGAGTCATGTGACTGCATAGAATACGGAGAGATGGATGGATAGGAAGGGTAGTGCCAATGGAGGGAGGGATCACGTGACTGCAGGGTAGTGCCAATGGAGGGATGGGTCACGTGACTGCAGGGTAGTGCCAATGGAGGGAGGGGTCACGTGACTGCAGGGTAGTGCCAATGGAGGGAGGGGTCACGTGACTGCAGGGTAGTGCTAATGGAGGGAGGGATCACGTGACTGCAGGGTAGTGCCAATGGAGGGATGGGTCACGTGACTGCAGGGTAGTGCTAATGGAGGGAGGGATCACGTGACTGCAGGGTAGTGCTAATGGAGGGATGGGTCACGTGACTGCAGGATAGTGCCAATGGGGGGGATGGGTCACATGCCTGCAGAGCAGTGCCAATGGAGGGATGGATCACGTGACGGCAGGGTAGTGCCAATGGAGGGATGGATCACGTGCCTGCAGGGTAGTGCCAATGGGGGGATGGATCACGTGCCTGCAGGGTAGTGCCAATGGGGGGATGGATCACGTGCCTGCAGGGTAGTGCCAATGGGGGGATGGATCACGTGACTGCAGGGTAGTGCCAATGGGGGGATGGATCACGTGACTGCAGGGTAGTGCCAATGGAGGGATGGATCACGTGACTGCAGGGTAGTGCCAATGGGGGGATGGATCACGTGACTGCAGGGTAGTGCCAATGGGGGGATGGATCACGTGACTGCAGGGTAGTGCCAATGGGGGGATGGATCACGTGACTGCAGGGTAGTGCCAATGGGGGGATGGATCACGTGACTGCAGGGTAGTGCCAATGGGGGGATGGATCACGTGACTGCAGGGTAGTGCCAATGGGGGGATGGATCACGTGACTGCAGGGTAGTGCCAATGGAGGGATGGTTCACGTGACGGCAGGGTAGTGCCAATGGAGGGATGGATCACGTGACGGCAGGGTAGTGCCAATGGAGGGATGGATCACGTGACTGCAGGGTAGTGCCAATGGGGGGATGGATCACGTTACTGCAGGGTAGTGCCAATGGGGGGATGGATCACGTTACTGCAGGGTAGTGCCAATGGGGGGATGGGTCACGTTACTGCAGGGTAGTGCCAATGGGGGGATGGATCACGTTACTGCAGGGTAGTGCCAATGGGGGGATGGATCACGTTACTGCAGGGTAGTGCCAATGGGGGGATGGATCACGTTACTGCAGGGTAGTGCCAATGGGGGGATGGATCACGTTACTGCAGGGTAGTGCCAATGGAGGGATGGGTCATGTGACTGTATGGCCAATGGAGAAAGTGATATGACTGCTGGGCAGCACCAATAAAAAGGCGCGTCACCTGACTGCGGGGCATACCATATTGGGGGGGCGCAGTGTGGCACCAGTGGGTAGAGTCACACATTACTGCAGGGCAGCACTAATGGGGAGGGTCACATGACTGCCAAGCAGTGCCAATGGAAAGAAAGATCATGTGACTGCAGTATTTACAGAGGGCGGCATGGCTGCACAAATGGGGGTGTCTCATGGCTGCACAAATGGGGGTGTCTCATGGCTGCACAAATGGGGGTGTCTCATGGCTGCACAAATGGGGGTGTCTCATGGCTGCACAAATGGGGGTGTCTCATGGCTGCACAAATGGGGGTGTCTCATGGCTGCACAAATGGGGGCGTCTCATGGCTGCACAAATGGGGGCGTCTCATGGCTGCACAAATGGGGGCGTCTCATGGCTGCACAAATGGGGGTGTCTCATGGCTGCACAAATGGGGGCGTCTCATGGCTGCACAAATGGGGGCGTCTCATGGCTGCACAAATGGGGGTGTCTCATGGCTGGACAATATTAATGGGGAGAGTCACGTGACTAGGGGGACACAGCTGCACATATCCGGGACAGTGTCGCCCTCCTGACGGGCACACGGTGACTAGGTAACGGCCCAGGTGGTCTCCGCAGTCTCCGGCCCCTCCATACAGTCAGGAGCCTCACACATGGCCCCAATACAGGAAACCACATGGCCCCACAGCCCTAGATCACGTGACCCCCTCGAGGACGCGACCATCCTTCCCTTCCATGTGGGGGGGGACACAGGCCATACCATGAACCTATTAGTATTACAAGCGCCTAGCATTGCTGAGACTCCACACGCTGGGACTTGTAGTTCCACCACAGCGTGAGGCGCGCACACAAACAAACACATCACAGGGCCCAGCGCCCAGGCCGAACCGCACACCCAGCCTCCAGGCCGGAGCGGCTCCACAGGCGGCCTCCTCCGCACTGGGAATCCGCTCAAGGCTCTGCGAGACCGTGGAGGGCTCGGCCGAGGGCACCGGGTGACGGGCCGGGGTGTCTGGTGACCCAGAGCGGGCGTCTGAGGTGACCCTACCTGGTGGCGGGAGCGCGGGATGACCGGGCTGCGGGATGAGGGGGCGGAGCCGGGGGTCACGTGAGGCGCAGCTGGTTCCTCGTCACGTGACAGCGCGTCGCGTCATGACGTCACCGCGCTGGTTACTCTCCAAAGTCAGTAGAGTCTCCGCCCATTCACGTCTGTAACAAACCGAGACCTCTTGTCCCCGCTCACCCAACCAGGTGGCCTCCAGCTGTTGCCACACTACAAATCCCAGCATGCCCGGATCCGGGTGTTGTTTGGCAACAGCTGGAGGCAGCTTACTCAGTGAAGAGCACAAATCCACTAAAAGACCAACAAACTCCATTCACTTCAATGGAACTGAGCTGTAATACCACACACAGCCTGAGGTCAAGAGTGGCGTTGTTTCTGGAAGAAAGCAGCTGTGTTCTTCTTATCCTGGCTAACAGCAACTGGTGCCAGAAGGTTAAACAGATTTGTAAATGACTTCTATTAAAAAATCTTAATCCTTCCAGTACTTATTAGCTGCTGAATACTACAGAGGAAATTATTTTCTTTTTGGTACACAGAGCTCTCTGCTGACATCATGACCACAGTGCTCTCTGCTGACATCTCTGTCCATTTTAACCCCTCAAGGACCAGGCCCTTTTTGTCCTTAAATGAGTTCTCCAACTGAAATCTTTTAACCCCCGCTGTGCCCGGGCTGTAAAACTATACATAATAAACTTTCACTTACCTGCCTACGATCCCCCGTTGTTCCGATATCGCCGTCCCGTTCTCCGGTCCCTGTCAGCTTCCTGCGGGTCGGTGACTTCACTCTGTGCTCAGCCTATGAGCGGCTGCAGCAATGTCCCGTCGCGGCCTCTGATAGGCTGAGCGCAGAGTGAAGTCACCGACCCGCAGGAAGTGGAAGAGACCGGGACCAGAAAACAGGACGGTGATATCGGAACAACAGGATCGTAGGCAGGTAAGTGAAAGTTTATTATGTATAGTTTTACAGCCCGGGCACAGCGGGGGTTAAACGTTTTAGCTTAGAGAACTCCTTTAAGGACCAGACCAATTTATATTTTAGCATTTTCGTTTTTTCCTCCTCGCCTTCTAAAAATCATAACTCTCTTATATTTCCATCCACAGACCCATATGAGAGCTTATTTTTTGCGTCACCAATTGTACTTTGTAATGACATCACTTATTTTACCATAAAATGTACGGCGCAACCAAACAAATATTATTTATGTGGGAAAATTGAAAAGAAAAATGCAATTTATCAACTTTTGGAAGGTTTTGTTTTCACGCTGTACACTTTCCGGTAAAAATGACATTTTCTTTATTCTGTGGGTCAATACGATTAAAATGATGATGACCCATGATTCTATTCTTTTCTATAATTGTACCGCTTAAAAAAATCTCAAACCATTTTAACAAAATTAGTATGTTTGAAATTGCCCTATTTTCACCACCTATAACTTTCTAATTTTTCCGTATATGGGGCGATATGAGGGCTTATTTTTGCGCCATGATCTGTAGTTTTTATCAGTACCACTTTTGCTTAGGTTTTACTTTTTATACATTTTTTAATTAATTTTTTTAAATAAAATGTGACAAAAAACAGCAATTTTTGACTTTTTTAATTTTTTTACGCTTACGCCGTTCACCGTAAGGGATAATTAACAATATATTTTAATAGTTCAGACTTTTACGCACGCGGCGATACCAAATAAGTACTGGAAGGGTTAAGATTTTTTAATAGAAGTCATTTACAAATCTGTTTAAATTTCTGGCACCAGTTGATTTAAAAAAAGGTTTTCGATGGTAGTACCCCTTTAACCCATTCACGGTATAGCGAATATTCATTTTAGCGTTTTGGCTTTTTACTTCTCGCCTTTTAATAGCCATAACTTACTTTCCCACCCACTTTTTTTTTTCTGCACAACCAATTGTACTTTGTAATGACATCGATCATTTCTCCTCAAAATCAACAGCGAAGACAAAAAATTAAAAAAAAAGTTGTCAGATGAAAAAACAATAGCAATTTGGGGTTTTTGTTTTTCTGCAGTGCACTTCACGGTAACTATTACACATTATCTTTATTCTATAGGTACAAACGATTACAAACATACACAATTTATGTAGGTTTTGTTTTATTTTACTACTTTAAAAAAAAAAAAAAAAAACATTTTTTTTTGTAAGATAATATAAATGCACTACGTAAAAACCCAACCCCCCAATAGTTGCGTAATGGCATTTTCTTTCCAATTTTGCCACGTAAATAAAAAATTTTTGGGCTTCACCATACATTTTGTGGTAAATTGAGTGATGCCATTACAAAGTACAATAAGTCCCGCAAACAACAAGCTTTACAGATGAAAAATTGAAAGAGTTAAGGATTTTAAAAGACGAGAAAGAAAAACTGAAAATGCAAAAAAATAAACAGAGAAATCGCTGCGTAATTAAGGGGTTAAAGGAGAATTCCGGTGTGTCCCTACCATGTGATTGGTGCTCCTGCTCTTGCACCCTTGTCCATGAGTCATCTCTTGCTGCACAACTGGTTAGTGTCCCAATAGGTATGGGGACCCCTAGTGGTGAGATTCTGATGAGCTGTTTTCTTGATAAACTACTAAAAAATTGTGAAACAAACTTATTAGGCTGCATTCACATCTCGTTTTTGCAATACGGGTCCCGTATCCCGTTTCTGTACAAAAACGTACGTCTCCAAACTGGACCAAGACGTATGCAACCGTATATGTGTTTGAAAACGCATGCCCGTTTGCATACATTTTAATATGTTTTCCTTGAAAAAAACGGATACAGTTTTATGTTTGTCAACATTTTAAATAAAGATCTTCTTTTTTTATTGAATTTCCCCCAAAAAATTAATAAATGAAAAACAGTATTGTGCAAACCGGATGTAACCGCACATACGGTTCAATACGGTTACCATAGAACTCCATTTTAAAATAACCGTATACAGGTTGGATACGGTTTTTGACCGGAACACAAAACCATAGTAGACTGCGGTTTGGTGTACCGTTAAAAAAAACGTATAAACCCGTAAATGATGCAAAACTTACACAACCTGATGCTACGTTTGGCGTACGGTTTACAATGCGATGTCTATATATACAGTTTGCAATACGGTTCGATACGTTTTTTTCAATGAAACCAGATACGGCAAACGTATTGCAAAAACGAGATGTGAATGCCGCCTTACAAAAGGTTTCTAATTTGCAACCGTAAAAACCTAGGAATTTAAAAGTAATAATTTGGATAACCATATACACAAGTACGGTTTTTAAACTTAATTGTACCAAATATCCAGACTTTTAAACATGTCCATCCTAACCATATAGAAAAATGTTTTCAAATTAAAGAAAACATTTTTTTGTACAAAGTTATATATTTTTTTCATAGGAAAAAAAAAGATATATAAATATATATTTCAAATAACAATGTGATCTACTTATAATAATGAGTACCGTATATACTCGAGTATAAGCCGAGTTTTTCAGCACAATTTTTCGTGCTGAAAACACCCCCCCTCGGCTTATACTCGAGTGAACTCTCCGCCCTCAGTGGTCTTCAACCTGCAGACCTCCAGATGTTTCAAAACTACAACTCCCCAGCATGCCCGGGAGTTTTAGTTTTGAAACATCTGGAGGTCCGCAGGTTGAAGACCACTGTCATTGAAAGGCGGTGATGATAAAGGGGAGGGAGGGGGTGGAATGATGACAGATGGTGATGATGAAAGGGGGGGTGTGGGATGATGACGGGGGGGGGATGATGACGGGGGGGGGGGATGATGACGGGGGGGAGGATGACAGGGTGGTGATGATGAGGGTGTTAATGACGGGGTCTGGATGATGACAGGCGGGGATGATGACAGGGTGATGAGGATGAGGGTGTTAATGACGGGGTCTGGATGATGACAGGGGGGGATGGTGTATTTCTCACCCTAGGCTTATAGTCGAGTCAATAACTTTTTTTTTTTTTTTTTTTTTTTTTTTTTTTTTTTTTTCTGTTTTTTTGGGGTGAAATTAGGGGCCTCGGCTTATATTCGGGTCGGCTTATACTCGAGTATATACGGTAATTTCAAAAAAATGGTAATGTGTGTTTTCTATGCCTTTTTTTTATGTTTGCGCCTCTTTAAAGGGTTTGTGCCAAATTTTCCATCTTTTAAAAAAGTAGCATTTTCATAAATTTCTGACCACGGCAAAAAGCCGACTGAAAACGCACATACAACAGCCAACCAAAGGAATGCGCGTAGAAGAAAAGGCGCAAAAAAAGGTGGAAAAAACTCACTGTGCCAAATTTTTGCGTCATATTTAGTCAAAAAAAAAAAAAATAAGAGGCTTCATAAATACCCCCCATTATCTTTATTCTGTAGGTCCATACGATTCCAACGATCCAAAATTTTATACAGGTTTTGTTTTATTTTGCTAGAGAGAAAAAACATAATTTTTTGTAAGAAAATTAGTATGCTTAAAATTGTCCCCTTCTGACCCTTATAACCTTTATTTTTCCGCGCATAGGGCGGTATGAGGGCCCATTTTTTGTGCCGTGATCTGTAGTTATGCAGTTTTGCCAAAGCTTGGCAGTGATCAGTGTTATCGGCGGTCGATTGCTCAAGCCTGCATCTCAAGCTTGGAGCAATCAATCGCCGAAGGGACACGTCGGCAGAAGGTAATAGGACCGCTCGTGTCCCAGCTGATCGGGACACCGTATTTTCACTGCAGTGGTCCCGATCAGCCACACTGAGCAGCCGGGCAGCTTTCACTGTCGTTTTAGACGCGGCGTTCGACTTTAAAGGGTTAATAGCGCTTGGCACCACAATCGCTGCTGCGCGCTATTAGCCCCGGGTCTAGGCTTCAGATACATGCCGGGACCGACCCGATATGACGCGGGGCCACCGCGTGACCCCGCGTTATATCGCGGGAGCTAGCCAAGGACGTAAATATACGTCCTTGGTCGTTAAGGGGTTAAATTAAGGTGGTCGGGACTGTACAATTTCACCGCGGTGGTCTCGATCACCCATAGCAATCAGCTGGCAAAATTCAGTTGCCAGTTTTAGGTCCCGCGATCAGCTTTGATCACAGGATTTAAAGGGTTAATAGCCTTGCCGCTATTAGCTGTGACTCCTGACTGTTGATTCCAGCCGTGTGCCGCATGGTACGGAGCGGGATGAGGTCCCTATTTTATATGAAGGATAGCCTTATGCTTATCCCTATCTTATATGAAGGATAGACTTATGCTTATCCCTATCTTATATGAAGTATAGCCTTATGTCTATCCCTATCTTATATGACAAAAAGCCTTATGTATATCCCTATCTTATATGAAGGATAGCCTTATGTATATCCCTATCTTATATGAAGGATAGCCTTATACCTATCCCTATCTTATATGAAGGATGGCCTTATACCTATCCCTATCTTATATGAAGGATAGCCTTATACCTATCTCTGTCTTATATGAAGGATAACCTTATGCCTATCCCTATCTTATATGAATGATAGCCTTATGCTTATCCCTATCTTATATGAAGGATAACCTTATGCCTATCCCTATCTTATATGAAGGATAGCCTTATGCCTATCTCTATCTTATATAAAGGATAGCCTTATGTATATCCCTATCTTATATGAAGGATAGCCTTTTACCTATCTCTATCTTATATGAAGGATAGCCTTATACCTATCTCTATCTTATATGAAGGATAGCCTTATACCTATCCCTATCTTATATGAAGGATAGCCTTATACCTATCTCTATCTTATATGAAGGATAACCTTATGTATATCCCTATCTTATATGAAGGATAACCTTATGCCTATCTCTATCTTATATGAAGGATAGCCTTATGTATATCCCTATCTTATATGAAGGATAACCTTATGCCTATCCCTATCTTATATGAAGGATAGCCTTATGTATATCCCTATCTTATATGAAGGATAGGCTTATACCTATCCCTATCTTATATGAAGGATAGCCTTATGTCTATCCCTATCTTATATGAAGGATAACCTTATGCCTATCCCTATCTTATATGAAGGATGGCCTTATGTATATCCCTATCTTATATGAAGGATAGCCTTATGTCTATCTCTATCTTATATGAAGGATGGCCTTATGTATATCCCTATCTTATATGAAGGATAGCCTTATGCCTATCCCTATCTTATATGAAGGACAGCCTTATGCCTATCCCTATTTTATATAAAGGATAGTCTTATACTTATCCATATCTTATATGAAGGATAGCCTTATGCCTATTCCAATCCTATATGAATGATAGCCTTAGGCCTATCCCTATCTTATATGAAGGATAGCCTTATACCTATCCCTATCTTATATGAAGGATAGCCTTATGCCTATCTCTATCTTATATGAAGGATAGCCTTATGCCTATCCCTATCTTATAAAGAGGATAGCCTTATGCCTATCCCTATCTTATATGAAGGATAGCCTTATGCTTATCCCTATCTTATATGAAGGTCACCACTTCTGCAGGAAGGCTATTCCATGCATCCACTACTCTCTAAGTAATATTTGGGATTAATGAAGCACTTTGTAAAGGTATTTCTCACCTGATTAAAGGGAACAAAATCCTTTTGGGATTCTGATACCTAAACCCCCGAATAGCATGAAACTTTTGGGGGGCCACCACCTTTCCTTTCCCAAGGTCCTCCTCCAACCCTGATGTCTTTGTGCCCTTATAGTGCGTATGGACAGAGCTTATCACAGACAGGGTGCTAAGTGACAAACCCCACTCTTCTAAGTCAGAAATGTTCTCTTCCATCTGACAAACTTCTGTACATCTACCACTCTCCTAATGCAATAGTTTGGATAGGTCTCTGTGCTTCCAGTGGTTTTTCGGGAGGCTTCAGCTGAATCTGTACTCATTAGCACAGCCATTATACACAGCAACACGTTCAGCTCTGCTACATCTGTTCTGCAGTCTCCCATACGGCCATTTATAGGGTTTGTTTGCATTATTATTTTTCCCTGTGTATAATTTAAGCTTTGTAAATGCCGGTCCCCGGAGCCGCGCGGTTCACCGATCTCATTAGTATTCATTAAATATTGAAATTTCAGTTCTCGTCTTTTGTAGTTTGCAGTCCAGGACTCTGAGCGCTGCGCCAGGTGAGAGATTCAACCCAGACTTAAAGGGACAAACTAAATGGGAATTATAAACCCAAAGAAGAGGGAAAAAGGGGGAGTAATGGAGGTATGGCGCTACTGACCCACAGCGATCCCAGTACATGCAGGTTCTGGAAGTCATCCATACAGATGTTTCTTGGATCTGTGTCTGGGAAAGCTGGGTGATGTTTCTTGGAAAGCTGGATAATTTCAATAAAAACTCTGGGTCTGCCACTCCAGACAGGATTGTATCACATATAACTATACAGATACGGTATTCTGCTAAAGAGTCTGTGAAAGCCTTGTATGGACACCCATGGGAGCCATCATATATATATATATATATATATATATATATATATATATATATATATATACAGGGCTGGCGCTACCATGGGAACTGGTGGGTCCATTGGTCCCAGGAGGCACTTTTCAGGGGCAGCACTTTGCTATCCCCTTTTTTTTTTGTGCCATCTAGGTCCATGGTCGGGCCAGCCCTGCCGCTCTGCCGCCGCTGCTCATTGTTCTAAAGCGGCCGAGGCGCCAGCGCATCCCGAGCTGCTTAATAGCGCAGTGGCCACTTTAACACAGTGAGCCTGTGGCCGGCCGGCCCGAGTCTAATGAGGGACGTCGCGCAAGTGACATTTCTATGCAGACCCGCGCAGGAGGACGTCAGTGACATCACTCATCAGGCCGCCTTGGAGAGAAGAAGCAGGTGAGTGTGTGTGTCTGTGCATCTGTGTGTGTGTGTGTGTGTGTGTGTGTGTCAGGTGGGGGGAGACTATGCTACCTAATGTGGGGAATCTATGCTGCCTAATGTGAATCTATGCTGCCTAATGTGGAGAAACTACTGTATGCTACCTAATGTTGGGAATCTATGCTACCTAATGTGGAAAAACTATGCTACCTAAGGTGAAGAAACTATGCTACCTAATATGGGGAAACTATGCTACCTAATGTGGAGAAACTATGCTATCTAAGGTGTGGAAACGATGCTACCTAATGTGGGAAAAATATGCTACCTAATGTGGAGAAACTATGCTACCTAATGTGGAGAAAATATTCTACCTAAGGTGGGGAAACTATGCTACCTAATGTGGGGAAACTATGCTACCTAATGTGGAGAAACTATGCTACCTAAGGTGGAGAAACTATGCTACCTAATGTGGGGAAACTATGCCACCTAATGTGAGGGAACTATGCTACCTAAGGTGGGGAAATTATGCTACCTAATGTGGGGAATCTATGCTACCTAATGTGAAGAAAATATGCTACCTAAGGTGGGGAAACTATGCTACCTAATGTGGGGAATCTATGCTACTTAATGTGGGGAAACTATGCTGCCTACCCAATGTGGGGGAACTGCTGCCCTGTGTCCTGTCTACAGTCAGCATGGTCGTGGGGTATCATGGTCTTGGGCTGCATGATGCTGCTGGTACTGGGGGGGCTACAGTTCAATGAGGGAACCATGAAATTCATCATGGAATGTGACATACTGGAGCAGAGAAAAATCCCCTCCCTTTAGAGATTGGGTCGCAAGACAGTATTCACACAGGATAAGGACCCCAAACACCTCCAAGACCAACACTGCCTGTAAAGAAGCTGAGGGTAAACCTTATTGGGCATCTTCAAACGAAAGGTGGGGGAGAGCAAGGTCTCTAAAATCCACCAGTTCGATAATGTCATCATGGAGGAGGAAAGAGGACTCCAGGGTCAACCTGTGAAGATCTGGTGAACTCCATGTCCAATTTTCACTGTAGGACTCGGCCATTTTTTGCACATCTGACCACTGTCACTTTAAACATTAATAACTCTGATGCTTTTACCTTTCATTCTGATTCCGAGATTGTTTTTTCGTGCCATATTCTACTTTCTGTTAGGGGTAAAATTTTGTCGATGCTCGCATAATTTCTTCATGAAACATTCCAAAATGTAATTAAAAAATTTAAAATTTTGCATTTTTTTTTTACTTTCAAGCTTTCTGCTTATAAGGAAAATGAATATCCCAAATAAATTATATATTGATTCACATATACAACATGTCTACTTTATGATTGCATCATAAAGTTGACATGTTTTTACTTTTGGAAGACATCAGAGGGCTTCAAAGTTCAGCAGCAATTTTACAATTTTTCCAAAAATTTTCAAAATCGAAATTTTTTAGGGACCAGTTCTGTTTTGAAGTGAATTTGAAGGGTCTTCTTATTAGAAATACCCCACAAATGACCCCATTATAAAAACTGCACCCCCCAAAATATTCAAAATGACATTCAAAAGGTTTGTTAACCCTTTAGGTGTTGCACAGGAATAGCAGCAAATTGAAGGAGAAAATTCAAAATCTTCATTTTTTACACTCGCATGTTCTTGTAGACCCAGTTTTTGAATTTTTACATGGGGTAAAAGGAGAGAAATCTTCCTAAAATGTGTAACCCAATTTCTCTCGAGTAAGGAAATACCTCATATGTGTATGTCAAGTGTTCGGCGGGTGCACTAGAGGGCTCAGAAGGGAAGGAGCGACAGTGGGATTTTGGAGAGTGAGTTTTTCTGAAATGGTTTTTGGGGGGCATGTCGCATTTAGGAAGCCCCTGTGGTGCCAGAACAGCAAAAAAAAAAAAAACATGGCATACTATTTTGGAAACTACACCCCTCAAGGAACGTAACAAGGGGTCCAGTGAGCCTTAACACCCCACAGGTGTTTCATGACTTTTCTTTAAAGTTGGATGTGTAAATTATTATTATTTTTTTCCCTAAAATGCTAGTTTTCCCCCAAATTTTTTTGGATTTTGGAGAGTGAGTTTTTCTGAAATGGTTTTTTGGGGCATGTCCCATTTAGGAAGCCCCTATGGTGCCAGGACAGCAAAATAAAACCCCACATAGCATACTATTTTGGAAACTACACCCCTCAAGGAAAATAGCAAGGGGTACAGTGAGCCTTAACACCTGACAGGTGTTTGACGACTTTCGGATGTCGGATGTGTAAATTAAAAAAAAAAAATTTTCACTAAAATGCAGTTTTCCCCCCCAAATTTTACATTTTTACAAGGGGTAATAGGAGAAAATGACCCCCAAAATTTGTAACCCCATTTCTTCTGAGTATGGAAATACCCAATGTGTGGACATCAAGTGCATTGCTGGCACACTACAATGCTCAGAAGAGAAGGAGCGCCATTGAGCTTTTGGAGACAGAATTTGGTTGGAATAGAAGTCAGGGGCATGTGCATTTACAACCCCCCCCCCCCCCCCCGTGGTGCCAGAACAGTAAACACCCCCCCCCCACATGTGACCCCATTTTGGAAACTACACCCCTCACGGAATGTAATAAGGGGTGCAGTGAGTATTTACACCCCACTGGCATTTGACAGATCTTTGGAACAGTGGGCTGTGCAAATGAAAAATTACATTTTTCATTTTCACGGACCACTGTTCCAAAAATCTGTCAGACACCTGTGGGGCATAAATGCTCACTGTACCCCTTATTACATTACGTGAGGGGTGTAGTTTCCAAAATGGGATCACATGTGGGGGGGTCCATTGTTCTGGCACTGTGGGGGCTTTTTAAACACACGTGACCTTCAATTCCTGACAAATTTTCTCTTTAAAATCCCAATGGCGCTCCTTCTCTTCTGAGCATTGTAGTGCGCCAGCAGAGCACTTTACATCCACATATGGGGTATATTCTTACTCAGAAGAAATGGGGTTACAAATTTGTGGGGCTTTTTTCCTATTTTTCCTTGTGAAAATGAAAAATTTAGGGTAACACCAGCATTTTAGTGAAAACATTTATTTTTTTCATTTTTCCACCCAACTTTGAAGAATTTTCATTAAACACCTGTAGGGTGTTAAGGCTCACTATACCCCTTGTTACGTTCCGCGAGGGGTGTCGTTTCCAAAATGGGGTCACATGTGGGTATTTCTTTTTTTGCGTTTATGGCAGAACTGCTGTAAAATCAGCCACCCCTGTGCAAATCACCAATTTAGGCCTCAAATGTACATGGTGCGCTCTCACTCCTGAGCCTTGTTGTGCGCCCGCAGAGCATTTTATGTCCACATATGGGGTATTTTCGTACTCAGGAGAAATTGCGTTACAAATTTTGGGGTCTTATTTTCCTTTTAACACTTGAGAAAATAAAAAGTATGGGGCAACACCAGCATGTCAGTGTAATTTTTTTTTATTGATTTACACTAACAGGCTGGTGTAGCCCCCAACTTTTCCTTTTCATAAGGGGTAAAAGGAGAAAAAGCCCCCCAAAATTTGTAGTGCAATTTCTCCTGAGTACGGAAATACCCCATATGTGGCCCTAAACTGTTTCCTTGAAATACGACAGGGCTCCGAAGTGAGAGAGCGCCATCAGCATTTGAGGACTACATTGGGATTGCATAGGGGTATTCTATGCCAGTGATTCCCAAACAGGGTGCCTCCAGCTGTTGCTAAACTCCCAGCATGCCTGGACAGTCAGTGGCTGTCCGGAAATGCTGGGAGTTGTTGTTTTGCAACAGCTGGAGGCTCCGTTTTGGAAACACTGCTGTACAATAAGTTTTTCATTTTTATTGGGGGAGCAGTGTAAGGGGGTGTATATGTAGTGTTTTACCCTTTATTACGTGTTATTGTAGTGTAGTGTTTTTAGGGTACATTCACACTGGCGGAGGTTTACAGTGAGCTTCCCGCTAGAAATTTGCGCCGCGGCGAAAAATTTGCCGCAGCTCATACTTGAAGCAGGGAACTTACTGTAAACCTGTCTGTGTGAATGTACCCTGTACATTCACATGGGGGGCAAACCTCCATCTGTTTCAAAACTACAACTCCCAGCATGTACTGACAGACCGTGCATGCTGGGAGTTGTAGTTTTGCAACAGCTGGAGGCACACTGGTTGGAAAACCTTCAGTTAGGTTCTGTTACCTAACTCAGTATTTTCCAACCAGTGTGCCTCCAGCTGTTGCAAAACTACAACTCCCAGCACCGAAGGGCATGCTGGGAGATGTAGTTATGCAACAGCTGGAGGTACGCAACTACAACTCCCAGCATGCCGAGACAGCTGTTTTCTGTGTGGGCATGCTGGGATTTGCCGTTTTGCAACATCTGGAGGGCGACAGTTAGAGACCAGTGCACAGAGTCTCCAAACTGTGGACCTCCAGATGCTGCAAAACTACAAATCCCAGCATGCACAGACAGCAAACTGCTGTGTGCGCATGCTAGGAGTTGTAGTTTTGCAAGATCTAGAGGGAAGTATAGAGATCTCTGTGCAGTGGTCTCTAAACTGTAGACCTCCAGCTGTTGCAAAACTGCAAATCCCAGCATGCCCAAACAGCTGTTTGGGCATGCTGGGAATTGTAGTTTTGCAACATCTGGAGGGCTACAGTCTCTGACTGTAGCCCTCTAGATGTTGCTAGGCAATTTACCGGCTTCCGTCGGATCCAGGGAGCCGTCCTCTTCTGCCGCACGACATGCCGCCCTTGCCGATCACCGCAGCCGATCGCGCCCCGCAGCCTCCACCGACGGGTAAGTGGATCTTCGGCGCCTGGTCCCCTTCGGTTCCCCGTTCTGCCTGGCCTATTGTGGGTGGGCAGAACGGGGAAAAGGAAAGTTAACCACCCCGCCCCCGATCTGCTATTGGTCGTCGCGTCTAGACCACCAATAGCAGGGATAGGAGGGGTGGCACCCCTGCCACCTCACTCCTATCCCTTCAGGGGGATCGTAGGTGTCATGGATAACCGCGATCCCCCTTATATTCCGGGTGATCGGGTCACCATAGACCCGTATGACCCGGAATCGGTGCAAATTCACTTGTGATTTGCGCCGCACGCCGATATGGGGGGGGGGGGGGTCTGATGACCCCCTTGGGCATTTGCGCGGGGTGCCTGCTGTTTGATATCAACAGTCACCCCGGTCTGGTCCCCGCCTGGCGCGCGGCAGGGACCGAAATTCCCACGGGCGTACAGGTACGTCCTGGGTCCTTAAGTACCAGGGTGTCAGGACGTACCCGTACGCCCTGGGTCCTGAACAGGTTAAAGGAGAACTCCAGCCACAATTAACCTATTCCCTATACACAGGATAGGGGATAAGTAGCTGGCCCAGCATTTGAACCCCCGTGATCTCCGGAATTAGACCCCAGCTCTCTCAGTGAGAAGCGCCTGTGGTCTTCCGGTAGATGGCACACCCTCCATTACTTTCTATGGGAGTGTCAATGATGCCCAAGAGCTGTACTCGGGTCTTTTCGGCGCTCTCACAGAAATAAATGAGGTGCGTACCTGCAGCATGCGTTCCTCACTGAGAGCCGTGGCCCGTTCCAGAGATCACAAGGGGGTCCCAGTGGTTGGACCTCCTGAGATAAGCTACTTATCCCCTATACTGTCAAGTTAATTTGGCTGGAGTTCTTCTTTAAAGAGGTACTCTTCCCCTACATATCTTATCCCCTATCCAAAGGATAAGATGTCTGATTGCGGGGGGTCCCCTGTGATCTCGGCTGCGCCGATCCAAGACTTCCGGTGCACAGAGCAAACTTTACTCTGTGCCGGTTGACTGGCAATGCGGGACAAAGGCTTGTAACGTCGCGCTCCGCTCGTGATGTCACGGCCATGCTCACTCAATGCAAGTCTATGGGAGGGGGGGGTGGCGGCCGTCACGCCCCCTCCTATAGACTTTCATTGAGGGGGCGTGGCCGTGATGTCAAGGGGCCTCGGGCGCTGCACCCGAGGCTCGGCCAGTGCTGGAAAATAATGGTGGCCACACAAAATATGGACACTTTTAAGTCCTCCGCAGGATGAGGCTGGCACACAAAGGGTTAACATGCACATTTGTCTAATTATAATTTACTGTCTGTGATTTCACGAAGCACTAAAAAAAAACAAAAAAAAAAAAACGCTGAAAATGAGATCTTTCTGTTCCGAGCCCCGCGGCTCTCATTGATTTCATCCCTCCGGTTGTTGACATGTCTAACACTTAAAACAAGACCAATAAAGAAGAATTCACTGGAAAAAAAAAAAACGGATTTCACCTCGTTCCCCATAATGGCCCTCATTTACTATTCTAAACCCGACTTCTGGGTTTTTTTGGTGCATCTTTGTCTGCGACATGTCGCAGACATCGTGCGCCAGTCTGCGACACCATGCAACATTTTTTCCCGACGGACCCGATGTGGATTCTCCCAAACCCGAAAAAGGGGCGTAACCCGACATTTCTGAGCTTTCCCACGTATTTATAAAGGTTTCCAACCCGAATTTGTTGAATTGTTGTGGATTTTTTCCCGACAGCTCAGAGGAGTTGGAAACCAAAACCAACAAAACCCACGAGCGACAAACAGGATGCGACATAATAATAATAAATACCAGGGAAAAAAGCAGTCGGGTAAGAAAGCAAGATAGACTTACAAGCCGATTTTCTAAGTAAATGAGGGCCATTGTGTATAAATAGTAGCAGGGGGCGGGCACAGGTGGAGTAGAAAGGGGGCTTGAGCCCCTGCCCTTTTGACTTACCTCCTATAAGTGGCTTTTTTTTTCAGTTCAGCCCCTGCCCCCAAAATGCCTGTGCACGTCCCTGCATAGTAGTGTACAGTGGTCCCTCAAGTTACAATATTAATTGGTTCCAGGACGACCATTGTATGTTGAGACCATTGTATGTTGAGACCATAACTCTATGGAAACCTGGTAATTGGTTCTGAAGCCACCAAAATGTCATCCAAAAATAGGAAAAAGTGAGGATTAAACCAAAACAAGTAGATAACTAATATAGATAAAGAAAATCCTTATATATAAAAGTAAGAAAGATCTGCTGGAGCTGTAATCACTGTCTATGTCAGTGTTTCCCAACTAGGGTGCCTTCAGCTGTTGCAGAACTACAACTCCCAGCATGCCCGGACAGCCAAAGGCTGTCCGGGCATGCTGGGAGTTGTAGTTTTGCAACAGCTGGAGGCACCCTGGATAGGAATCACTGGTCTGTGTAGAGGACAGGAGCTTCTTCAGGGTCCTGTACAGAACATGCAATGTCCTAAAAGTGTAAAATGGAGCCGCCCTCACCTGCTGTCCAAAGGAGCAGCTTACCCTGCACAGGTAAAGAGTACAGAACATGTAATACCTCCCTGTACTGTAGGGGGCGCTACCAGACACCAGTCAGTGTATACACTTTAGTAATACAGGTAAAGAGTACAGAACATGTAATACTTCGCTGTACTGTAGGGGGTGCTACCAGATACCAGTCAGTGCATACACTTCAGTAATACAGGTAAAGAGTACAGAACATGTAATACCTCCCTGTACTGTAGGGGGCGCTACCAGACACCAGTCAGTGCATACACTTCAGTAATACAGGTAAAGAGTAGTACAAAACATGTAATACCTCCCTGTCCTGTAGGGGGCTCTACCAGACACCAGTCACTGCATTCACTTCAGTAATACAGGTAAAGAGTACAGAACATGTAATACCTCCCTGTACTGTAGGGGGCGCTACCAGACACCAGTCAGTGCATACACTTCAGTAATACAGGTAAAGAGTACAGAACATGTAATACTTCGCTGTACTGTAGGGGGCACTACCAGACACCAGTCAGTGCATACACTTCAGTAATACAGGTAAAGAGTACAGAACATGTAATACCTCCCTGTACTGTAGGGGGCGCTACCAGACACCAGTCAGTGCATACACTTCAGTAATACAGGTAAAGAGTAGTACAAAACATGTAATACCTCCCTGTCCTGTAGGGGGCTCTACCAGACACCAGTCACTGCATACACTTCAGTAATACAGGTAAAGAGTAGTACAGAACATGTAATACCTCCCTGTACTGTAGGGGGCGCTACCAGACACCAGTCACTGCATACACTTCAGTAATACAGGAAAAGAGTAGTACAGAACATGTAATACCTCCCTGTACTGTAGGGGGCGCTACCAGACACCAGTCACTGCCTACACTTCAGTAATACAGGTAAAGAGTACAGAACATGTAATACCTCCCTGTACTGTAGGGGGCGCTACCAGACACCAGTCAGTGCATACACTTCAGTAATACAGGTAAAGAGTACAGAACATGTAATACCTCCCTGTACTGTAGGGGGCGCTACCAGACACCAGTCAGTGCAAACACTTCAGTAATACAGGTAAAGAGTACAGAACATGTAATACCTCCCTGTACTGTAGGGGGCGCTACCAGACACCAGTCAGTGTATACACTTCAGTAATACAGGTAAAGAGTACAGAACATGTAATACCTCCCTGTACTGTAGGGGGCGCTACCAGACACCAGTCAGTGTATACACTTCAGTAATACAGGTAAAGAGTACAGAACATGTAATACCTCCCTGTACTGTAGGGGGCGCTACCAGACACCAGTCAGTGCATACACTTCAGTAATACAGGTGTTTTACCAGTAAAATGCCCATTCTAATTGGTCGGTTCTTCCGGCTATTGACACGTTTCACAGATCTGGATTGTCCGTAGCATTGTATGTTGAGTCTGGTTTCAAGTTACAATGGTCCAGAAAAGACCATTGTATGTTGAAATTATTGTATGTTGAGGCCATTGTAAGTTGAGGGATCACTGTATACTGCCAGAGGATGGGCTTCCGGGCCCCAATGTCTGTACTAGGGGCCCCTACCTAACTTGTGCTATCTATAATACTGGAACAGCATTTGGGGCCCCTCAGGCCTAGCACAAGGTGCAGCCTCTAAAGCAGTAGTCTTCAAACTGAGAACCTCCAGATGTTACAAAACTACAACTCCCAGCATGCCCATATAGCTGTTGGCTGTCCGGGCATGCTGGGAGTTGTAGTTTTGCAATATCTCTAGTGATGGGAGATAAAACCACCTAAATGGAGATCATAAATAATACCGCAAATGAGTTAAACTTCATAATAAGGACAAGTAACATCAGGAAACATCAATACGTGCCCCATTAGGAATCGTTATGTACATGAAGTGAGGGCGGACATTATTCCGATCATTGAGGAGGAATATTGGAGGGATAATCGCAGGAGATAGGACTAATAGAGATGAAAAGCCGTAATGACGACCATTAGGGGCCCACGTGATGTGCGGCACCAGGAACAGTCTGTATGATACGGTATAGGCCAAGGGGGTGCGTGACGTGTGGATAAGGGGTATACATGGTGCCCCCTCCTCTGGCATCATCGGGGACAACAACCTTTATATTGGTGGGAAACGTTCTAGGTTCATGTCAGAGGTTGGAGCAGGTAAGTGCTGGTAATGGTTCTCTAGAACTCTACATAATGGGCTCAGTCCGTCCTGACTATAATAATATCTATTAGGATGTCTGTACATGTGACGTATAGAGACGGTTTATGTATCCAAAGTAAATATGATATAGATAAATAGATATGAGATAGATAGATAGATATGAAATAGATAGATAGATAGATATGAGATAGATATGAGATAGATAGATATGAGGTAGATAGATAGATATGAGATAGATAGATATGAGATAGATAGATATGAGATAGATATGAGATAGATAGATAGATATGAGATAGATAGATATGAGATAGATAGATATGAGATAGATAGATAGATATGAGATAGATATGAGATAGATATGAGGTAGATAGATAGATATGAGATAGATAGATATGAGATAGATAGATAGATATGAGATAGATAGATAGATATGAGATAGATAGATATGAGATAGATAGATAGATATGAGATAGATAGATATGAGATAGATAGATATGAGATAGATAGATAGATATGAGATAGATATGAGATAGATATGAGATAGATAGATATGAGATAGATAGATGTTACGCCTAGCGCTCCGGGTCCCCGCTCCTCCCCGGAGCGCTCACGGCGTCTTTCTCCCTGCAGCGCCCCGGTCAGTCCCGCTGACCGGGAGCGCTGCACTGACATGGCCGTCGGGGATGCGATTCGCACAGCGGGACGCGCCCGCTCGCGAATCGCATCCCAGGTCACTTACCCGTCCCGGTCCCCTGCTGTCATGTGCTGGCGCGCGCGGCTCCGCTCTCTAGGGCGCGCGCGCGCCAGCTCTCTGAGACTTAAAGGGCCAGTGCACCAATGATTGGTGCCTGGCCCAATTAGCTTAATTGGCTCCCACCTGTTCCCTGGCTATATCTGATCTCCTCCCTTGCATTCCCTTGCCGGATCTTGTTGCCTTGTGCCAGTGAAAGCGTTTAGTGTGTCCAAAGCCTGTGTTACCTGAACTTCTGCTATCCATCCTGACTACGAACCTTGCCGCCTGCCCCGACCTTCTGCTACGTCTGACCTTGCCTCTGCCTAGTCCTTCTGTCCCACGCCTTCTCAGCAGTCAGAGAGGTTGAGCCGTTGCTGGTGGATACGACCTGGTTGCTACTGCCGCAGCAAGACCATCCCGCTTTGCGGCGGGCTCTGGTGAACACCAGTAGCCTCTTAGAACCGGTCCACCAGCACGGTCCACGCCAATCCCTCGCTGACACAGAGGATCCACTACCTGTAAGCCGAATCGTGACAATAGATATGAGATAGATAGATATGAGATAGATAGATATGAGATAGATAGATAGATATGAGATAGATAGATAGATATGAGATAAATAGATAGATAGATATGAGATAAATAAATAGATATGAGATAGATAGATATGAGATAGATAGATATGAGATAGATAGATATGAGATAGATAGATATGAGATAGATAGATATGAGATAAATAGATATGAGATAGATAGATATGAGATAGATAGATAGATAGATATGAGATAGATAGATATGAGATAGATAGACATGAGATAAATAGATATGAGATAGATAGATAGATAGATAGATATGAGACAGATAGATATGAGATAGATAGATAGATATGAGATAGATATGAGATAGATAGATAGATAGATAGATATGAGATAGATAGATAGATAGATATGAGATAGATATATAGATAGATATGAGATAGATAGATATGAGATAGATAGATATGAGATAGATAGATATGAGATAGATATGAGATAGATAGATAGATATGAGATAGATAGATAGATATGAGATAAATAGATATGAGATAGATAGATATGAGATAGAAAGATATGAGATAGATAGATAGATAGATATGAGATAGATAGATATGAGATAGATAGATAGATAGATAGATAGATATGAGATAGATAGATAGATAGATATGAGATAAATAAATAGATATGAGATAGATAGATATGAGATAGATAGATAGATAGATATGAGATAGATAGATATATATGAGATAGATAGATAGATATGAGATAGATAGATAAATAGATATGAGATAGATAGATATGAGATAGATAAATAGATATGAGATAGATAGATAGATATGAGATAGATAGATAAATAGATATGAGATAGATAGACAGATATGAGATAGATAGATATGAGATAGATAGATATGAGATAGATAGATATGAGATAGATATGAGATAGATAGATAGATAGATATGAGATAGATAGATAGATATGAGATAGATAGATATGAGATAGAAAGATATGAGATAGATAGATAGATAGATATGAGATAGATAGATAGATAGATATGAGATAGATAGATATGAGATAGATAGATAGATAGATATGAGATAAATAAATAGATATGAGATAGATAGATATATATGAGATAGATAGATAGATATGAGATAGATAGATATATATGAGATAGATAGATAGATAAATAGATATGAGATAGATAGATATGAGATAGATAGATAAATAGATATGAGATAGATAGATAGATATGAGATAGATAGATAAATAGATATGAGATAGATAGATATGAGATAGATAGATATGAGATAGATAGATATGAGATAGATAGATATGAGATAGATAGATAGATATGAGATAGATAGATAGATAAATAGATATGAGATAGATAGACAGATATGAGATAGATAGATAGATAGATAGATATGAGATAGATAGATATGAGATAGATAGATAGATAGACAGATATGAGATAAATAGATATGAGATAGATAGATATGAGATAGATAGATATGAGATAGATAGATATGAGATAGATAGATAGATATGAGATAGATAGATAGATATGAGATAGATAGATATGAGATAGATAGATATGAGAGATAGATAGATATGAGATAGATAGATAGATATGAGATAGATATGAGATAGATATGAGATAGATAGATAGATAGATATGAGATAGATAGATAGATATGAGATAGATAGATATGAGATAGATAGATAGATATGAGATAGATAGATAGATAGATATGAGATAGATAGATATGAGATAGATAGAATAGATACATTGGGGGAGATTTATCAAAGGATTTAGACTGGTTTTTCATGTCTAAATTTGTCGCACGGATAGTCGCAGTGTAAATATGTGCGACTTTTTTGCGGCTTTTGCTCTAGAGGATTTTTAGAACATGATGTGTTTTAGTCTATTTTAGACAGAAATGCATTGGTGCTGAATTTATCAAAAGCGACTTTACAGCGACAAGTCGCATCAGCTGAGAGTACGCCGAAATGTCAGACCGTGCTGGAGCAGTTTAAATACAGTCTAAAGCCTAGATTCCGATGTCTGTGCGCAGAATCTATTAAGAGCCGTTAGGTAGATAAGTTAGGTGCACAATAGACCGGACTAACCCTCTGTAGATTGGTCTATATTGATGCCGGACATAGACAACTCTGATAAATCTCCCCCAGTATGTCTATAGGGTCTGCAGGCCCCAGTGTGGTCTGTTCTGGGACAGATCCGGAATTGCCTTCTGGTGTTAAAGGGGTAGTCCAGTGGGGAAAAACGTATCCCCTATCCTAAGGATAGGGGATAAGTTTTAAATCGTGGGGGGTCCGACCACTGGGGCCATAGATATGAGATAGATAGACATGAGATAAATAGATATGAGATAGATAGATAGATAGATAGATAGATATGAGACAGATAGATATGAGATAGATAGATAGATATGAGATAGATATGAGATAGATAGATAGATAGATAGATAGATAGATATGAGATAGATAGATAGATAGATAGATAGATAGATATGAGATAGATATATAGATAGATATGAGATAGATAGATATGAGATAGATAGATATGAGATAGATAGATATGAGATAGATATGAGATAGATAGATAGATATGAGATAGATAGATAGATAGATATGAGATAAATAGATATGAGATAGATAGATATGAGATAGAAAGATATGAGATAGATAGATAGATAGATATGAGATAGATAGATATGAGATAGATAGATAGATAGATAGATAGATAGATAGATATATATGAGATAGATAGATAGATATGAGATAGATAGATATATATGAGATAGATAGATATGAGATAGATAGATAAATAGATATGAGATAGATAGATATGAGATAGATAGATAAATAGATATGAGATAGATAGATAGATATGAGATAGATAGATAAATAGATATGAGATAGATAGACAGATATGAGATAGATAGATATGAGATAGATAGATATGAGATAGATATGAGATAGATAGATAGATATGAGATAGATAGATAGATAGATATGAGATAGATAGATATGAGATAGAAAGATATGAGATAGATAGATAGATAGATAGATATGAGATAGATAGATAGATAGATAGATATGAGATAGATAGATATGAGATAGATAGATAGATAGATATGAGATAAATAAATAGATATGAGATAGATAGATATGAGATAGATAGATATGAGATAGATAGATATATATGAGATAGATAGATAGATATGAGATAGATAGATATATATGAGATAGATAGATAGATAAATAGATATGAGATAGATAGATATGAGATAGATAGATAAATAGATATGAGATAGATAGATAGATATGAGATAGATAGATAAATAGATATGAGATAGATAGACAGATATGAGATAGATAGATATGAGATAGATAGATATGAGATAGATAGATATGAGATAGATAGATATGAGATAGATAGATAGATATGAGATAGATAGATAGATAGATAAATAGATATGAGATAGATAGACAGATATGAGATAGATAGATAGATAGATATGAGATAGATAGATAGATATGAGATAGATAGATATGAGATAGATAGATAGATAGACAGATATGAGATAAATAGATATGAGATAGATAGATATGAGATAGATAGATATGAGATAGATAGATATGAGATAGATAGATATGAGATAGATAGATATGAAATAGATAGATATGAGAGATAGATAGATATGAGATAGATAGATAGATATGAGATAGATAGATATGAGATAGATAGATATGAGATAGATAGATAGATATGAGATAGATAGATATGAGATAGATAGATATGAGATAGATAGATAGATATGAGATAGATAGAATAGATACATTGGGGGAGATTTATCAAAGGATTTAGACTGGTTTTTCATGTCTAAATTTGTCGCACGGATAGTCGCAGTGTAAATATGTGCGACTTTTTTGCGGCTTTTGCTCTAGAGGATTTTTAGAACATGATGTGTTTTAGTCTATTTTAGACAGAAATGCATTGGTGCTGAATTTATCAAAAGCGACTTTACAGCGACAAGTCGCATCAGCTGAGAGTACGCCGAAATGTCAGACCGTGCTGGAGCAGTTTAAATACAGTCTAAAGCCTAGATTCCGATGTCTGTGCGCAGAATCTATTAAGAGCCGTTAGGTAGATAAGTTAGGTGCACAATAGACCGGACTAACCCTCTGTAGATTGGTCTATATTGATGCCGGACATAGACAACTCTGATAAATCTCCCCCAGTATGTCTATAGGGTCTGCAGGCCCCAGTGTGGTCTGTTCTGGGACAGATCCGGAATTGCCTTCTGGTGTTAAAGGGGTAGTCCAGTGGGGAAAAACTTATCCCCTATCCTAAGGATAGGGGATAAGTTTTAAATCGTGGGGGGTCCGACCACTGGGGCCATAGATATGAGATAGATAGACATGAGATAAATAGATATGAGATAGATAGATAGATAGATAGATATGAGACAGATAGATATGAGATAGATAGATAGATAGATAGATATGAGATAGATATGAGATAGATAGATAGATAGATATGAGATAGATAGATAGATAGATAGATAGATATGAGATAGATATATAGATAGATATGAGATAGATAGATATGAGATAGATAGATATGAGATAGATAGATATGAGATAGATATGAGATAGATAGATAGATATGAGATAGATAGATAGATATGAGATAAATAGATATGAGATAGATAGATATGAGATAGAAAGATATGAGATAGATAGATAGATAGATATGAGATAGAAAGATATGAGATAGATAGATAGATAGATATGAGATAGATAGATATGAGATAGATAGATAGATAGATATGAGATAGATAGATATGAGATAGATAGATAGATATGAGATAAATAGATATGAGATAGATAGATATGAGATAGAAAGATATGAGATAGATAGATAGATAGATATGAGATAGATAGATATGAGATAGATAGATAGATAGATAGATATGAGATAGATAGATAGATATGAGATAGATAGATATATATGAGATAGATAGATATGAGATAGATAGATAAATAGATATGAGATAGATAGATATGAGATAGATAGATAAATAGATATGAGATAGATAGATAGATATGAGATAGATAGATAAATAGATATGAGATAGATAGACAGATATGAGATAGATAGATATGAGATAGATAGATATGAGATAGATATGAGATAGATAGATAGATAGATATGAGATAGATAGATATGAGATAGAAAGATATGAGATAGATAGATAGATAGATATGAGATAGATAGATAGATAGATAGATATGAGATAGATAGATATGAGATAGATAGATAGATATGAGATAAATAAATAGATATGAGATAGATAGATATGAGATAGATAGATATGAGATAGATAGATATATATGAGATAGATAGATAGATAGATATGAGATAGATAGATATATATGAGATAGATAGATAGATAAATAGATATGAGATAGATAGATATGAGATAGATAGATAAATAGATATGAGATAGATAGATAGATATGAGATAGATAGATAAATAGATATGAGATAGATAGACAGATATGAGATAGATAGATATGAGATAGATAGATATGAGATAGATATGAGATAGATAGATAGATATGAGATAGATAGATAGATAGATATGAGATAGATAGATATGAGATAGAAAGATATGAGATAGATAGATAGATAGATATGAGATAGATAGATAGATAGATAGATATGAGATAGATAGATATGAGATAGATAGATAGATAGATAGATATGAGATAAATAAATAGATATGAGATAGATAGATATGAGATAGATAGATATGAGATAGATAGATATATATGAGATAGATAGATAGATATGAGATAGATAGATATATATGAGATAGATAGATAGATAAATAGATATGAGATAGATAGATATGAGATAGATAGATAAATAGATATGAGATAGATAGATAGATATGAGATAGATAGATAAATAGATATGAGATAGATAGACAGATATGAGATAGATAGATATGAGATAGATAGATATGAGATAGATAGATATGAGATAGATAGATATGAGATAGATAGATAGATATGAGATAGATAGATAGATAGATAAATAGATATGAGATAGATAGACAGATATGAGATAGATAGATAGATAGATATGAGATAGATAGATATGAGATAGATAGATATGAGATAGATAGATAGATAGATAGACAGATATGAGATAAATAGATATGAGATAGATAGATATGAGATAGATAGATATGAGATAGATAGATATGAGATAGATAGATATGAGATAGATAGATATGAAATAGATAGATATGAGAGATAGATAGATATGAGATAGATAGATAGATATGAGATAGATAGATATGAGATAGATAGATATGAGATAGATAGATAGATATGAGATAGATAGATATGAGATAGATAGATATGAGATAGATAGATATGAGATAGATAGATAGATATGAGATAGATAGAATAGATACATTGGGGGAGATTTATCAAAGGATTTAGACTGGTTTTTCATGTCTAAATTTGTCGCACGGATAGTCGCAGTGTAAATATGTGCGACTTTTTTGCGGCTTTTGCTCTAGAGGATTTTTAGAACATGATGTGTTTTAGTTTATTTTAGACAGAAATGCATTGGTGCTGAATTTATCAAAAGCGACTTTACAGCGACAAGTCGCATCAGCTGAGAGTACGCTGAAATGTCAGACCGTGCTGGAGCAGTTTAAATACAGTCTAAAGCCTAGATTCCGATGTCTGTGCGCAGAATCTATTAAGAGCCGTTAGGTAGATAAGTTAGGTGCACAATAGACCGGACTAACCCTCTGTAGATTGGTCTATATTGATGCCGGACATAGACAACTCTGATAAATCTCCCCCAGTATGTCTATAGGGTCTGCAGGCCCCAGTGTGGTCTGTTCTGGGACAGATCCGGCATTGCCTTCTGGTGTTAAAGGGGTAGTCCAGTGGGGAAAAACTTATCCCCTATCCTAAGGATAGGGGATAAGTTTTAAATCGTGGGGGGTCCGACCACTGGGGCCATAGATATGAGATAGATAGACATGAGATAAATAGATATGAGATAGATAGATAGATATGAGACAGATAGATATGAGATAGATAGATAGATATGAGATAGATATGAGATAGATAGATAGATAGATAGATAGATAGATAGATAGATATGAGATAGATAGATAGATAGATAGATAGATATGAGATAGATATATAGATAGATATGAGATAGATAGATATGAGATAGATAGATATGAGATAGATAGATATGAGATAGATATGAGATAGATAGATAGATATGAGATAGATAGATAGATATGAGATAAATAGATATGAGATAGATAGATATGAGATAGAAAGATATGAGATAGATAGATAGATATGAGATAGAAAGATATGAGATAGATAGATAGATAGATATGAGATAGATAGATATGAGATAGATAGATAGATAGATATGAGATAGATAGATATGAGATAGATAGATAGATATGAGATAAATAGATATGAGATAGATAGATATGAGATAGAAAGATATGAGATAGATAGATAGATAGATATGAGATAGATAGATATGAGATAGATAGATAGATAGATAGATATGAGATAGATAGATAGATATGAGATAGATAGATATATATGAGATAGATAGATATGAGATAGATAGATAAATAGATATGAGATAGATAGATATGAGATAGATAGATAAATAGATATGAGATAGATAGATAGATATGAGATAGATAGATAAATAGATATGAGATAGATAGACAGATATGAGATAGATAGATATGAGATAGATAGATATGAGATAGATATGAGATAGATAGATAGATAGATATGAGATAGATAGATATGAGATAGAAAGATATGAGATAGATAGATAGATATGAGATAGATAGATAGATATATATGAGATAGATAGATATGAGATAGATAGATAGATAGATATGAGATAAATAAATAGATATGAGATAGATAGATATGAGATAGATAGATATGAGATAGATAGATATATATGAGATAGATAGATAGATAGATATGAGATAGATAGATATATATGAGATAGATAGATAGATAAATAGATATGAGATAGATAGATATGAGATAGATAGATAAATAGATATGAGATAGATAGATAGATATGAGATAGATAGATAAATAGATATGAGATAGATAGACAGATATGAGATAGATAGATATGAGATAGATAGATATGAGATAGATAGATATGAGATAGATAGATATGAGATAGATAGATAGATATGAGATAGATAGATAGATAGATAAATAGATATGAGATAGATAGACAGATATGAGATAGATAGATAGATATGAGATAGATAGATAGATATGAGATAGATAGATATGAGATAGATAGATAGATAGATAGACAGATATGAGATAAATAGATATGAGATAGATAGATATGAGATAGATAGATATGAGATAGATAGATATGAGATAGATAGATATGAGATAGATAGATATGAGAGATAGATAGATATGAGATAGATAGATAGATATGAGATAGATAGATATGAGATAGATAGATATGAGATAGATAGATAGATATGAGATAGATAGATATGAGATATATAGATATGAGATAGATAGATATGAGATAGATAGATATGAGATAGATAGATAGATATGAGATAGATAGAATAGATACATTGGGGGAGATTTATCAAAGGATTTAGACTGGTTTTTCATGTCTAAATTTGTCGCACGGATAGTCGCAGTGTAAATATGTGCGACTTTTTTGCGGCTTTTGCTCTAGAGGATTTTTAGAACATGATGTGTTTTAGTCTATTTTAGACAGAAATGCATTGGTGCTGAATTTATCAAAAGCGACTTTACAGCGACAAGTCGCATCAGCTGAGAGTACGCCGAAATGTCAGACCGTGCTGGAGCAGTTTAAATACAGTCTAAAGCCTAGATTCCGATGTCTGTGCGCAGAATCTATTAAGAGCCGTTAGGTAGATAAGTTAGGTGCACAATAGACCGGACTAACCCTCTGTAGATTGGTCTATATTGATGCCGGACATAGACAACTCTGATAAATCTCCCCCAGTATGTCTATAGGGTCTGCAGGCCCCAGTGTGGTCTGTTCTGGGACAGATCCGGCATTGCCTTCTGGTGTTAAAGGGGTAGTCCAGTGGGGAAAAACGTATCCCCTATCCTAAGGATAGGGGATAAGTTTTAAATCGTGGGGGGTCCGACCACTGGGGCCCCCGCGATCTCCTGTACGGAGCCCGGGCTCGCTGGCCAGATAGCGCGTGTTGACTACCACACGAAGTGATGGATGACACCCCCCTCAATACATCGCTATGGCAGAGCCGGAGATTGCCGAAGGCAGCTGTTACGCCTAGCGCTCCGGGTCCCCGCTCCTCCCCGGAGCGCTCACGGCGTCTTTCTCCCTGCAGCGCTCCGGTCGGTCCCGCTGACCGGGAGCGCCGCACTGTCATGGCCGTTGGGGATGCGATTCGCACAGCGGGACGCGCCCGCTCGCGAATCGCATCCCAGGTCACTTACCCGTCCCGGTCCCCTGCTGTCATGTGCTGGCGCGCGCGGCTCCGCTCTCTAGGGCGCGCGCGCGCCAGCTCTCTGAGACTTAAAGGGCCAGTGCACCAATGATTGGTGCCTGGCCCAATTAGCTTAATTGGCTCCCACCTGTTCCCTGGCTATATCTAGTCTCCTCCCTTGCATTCCCTTGCCGGATCTTGTTGCCTTGTGCCAGTGAAAGCGTTTAGTGTTGTCCAAAGCCTGTGTACCTGAACTTCTGCTACCCATCCTGACTACGAACCTTGCCGCCTGCCCCCGACCTTCTGCTACGTCTGACCTTGCCTCTGCCTAGTCCTTCTGTTCCACGCCTTCTCAGCAGTCAGCGAGGTAGAGCCGTTGCTAGTGGATACGACCTGGTTGCTACTGCCGCAGCAAGACCATCCCGCTTTGCGGCGGGCTCTGGTGAAAACCAGTAGCCTCTTAGAACCGGTCCACTAGCACGGTCCACGCCAATCCCTCGCTGACACAGAGGATCCACTACCTGGAAGCCGAATCGTGACAGTAGATCCGGCCATGGATCCCGCTGAGGTGCCCCTGCCAAGTCTCGCTGACCTTACCACGGTGGTCGCTCAGCAATCGCAGCAGATTGCCCAACAAGGACAGCAGCTGTCGCAGTTGACCGCCACGTTACAGCAACTTCTGCCTCTGCTACAGCAGCAACCATCTCCTCCGCCAGCTCCTGCACCTCCTCCGCAGCGAGTGGCCGCTCCTAGCCTCCGCTTGTCCCTGCCGGACAAATTTGATGGGGACTCTAGACTCTGCCGTGGATTTTTGTCTCAGTGTTCCTTGCATATGGAGATGATGTCGGACTTGTTTCCTTCAGAACGGTCTAAGGTGGCGTTCGTAGTAAGCCTTCTTTCAGGAAAGGCCTTGTCTTGGGCCACACCGCTCTGGGACCGCAATGATCCTGCCACAGCCACAGTCCAGGCCTTCTTCACTGAACTCCGGAGTGTCTTCGAGGAGCCAGCCCGAGCTTCTTCTGCCGAGACTGCCCTGTTGAACCTGGTCCAGGGTAATTCTTCCGTTGGCGAGTATGCCGTACAATTCCGTACTCTTGCTTCAGAATTATCCTGGAATAACGAGGCTCTCTGCGCGACCTTTAAAAAAGGCCTATCCAGTCGCATCAAGGATGTGCTGGCCGCACGAGAGATTCCTGCCAATCTGCAAGAACTCATCCATCTAGCTACCCGCATTGACATGCGTTTTTCTGAGCGACACCAAGAGCTCCGCCAGGAAAAAGACTTAGATCTCTGGGCACCTCTCCCACAGTATCCGTTGCAATCTACGCCTGGGCCTCCCGCCGAGGAGGCCATGCAAGTGGATAAGTCTCGCCTGACCCAGGAAGAGAGGAATCGCCGCAGGGAAGAAAATCTCTGTCTTTACTGTGCCAGTACCGAGCATTTCTTGGTGGATTGCCCTATCCGTCCTCCACGCCTGGGAAACGCACGCACGCACCCAGCTCACGTGGGTGTGGCGTCTCTTGGTTCCAAGTCTGCTCCTCCACGTCTCACGGTGCCCGTGCGGATTTCTTCTTCAGCCAGCTCCTCCCTCTCAGCCGTGGCCTTCTTGGACTCCGGTGCCTCAGGAAATTTTATTTTGGAGTCGTTTGTTAATAAATTCAGCATCCCGGTGACCCGTCTCGTCAAGCCGCTCTACATTTCCGCGGTCAACGGAGCCAGATTGGACTGCACCGTGCGTTACCGCACAGAGCCCCTCCTCATGTCTATTGGACCCCACCTTGAGAGGATTGAATTCTTCATTCTCCCCAACTGTACCTCTGAGGTTCTCCTCGGTCTGCCTTGGCTCCGGCTTCATTCCCCCACCATTGATTGGACCACCGGGGAGATCAGGAACTGGGACTCTGCCTGCCACAGGAAGTGCCTCTCCCCCCCTCCCAGTCCCGTCAGGCAAGCCTCTGTGCCACCCCATGGCCCCCGTCCTGGTGTCACACTGCCCCGTGCCAGGCCTCGCCCTCTGCCCTCCCTCCCCATTCCCACTCCTGCTGTACTGCCTGCCGTTGAGGAAACCCTCCATTCTTTCCCGGTGTCCTCATCCCAGGGGAGGCAGTTACTGGACAAAGAGAAGGGGAGACCTAAGGGGGGGGGTACTGTTACGCCTAGCGCTCCGGGTCCCCGCTCCTCCCCGGAGCGCTCACGGCGTCTTTCTCCCTGCAGCGCTCCGGTCGGTCCCGCTGACCGGGAGCGCCGCACTGTCATGGCCGTTGGGGATGCGATTCGCACAGCGGGACGCGCCCGCTCGCGAATCGCATCCCAGGTCACTTACCCGTCCCGGTCCCCTGCTGTCATGTGCTGGCGCGCGCGGCTCCGCTCTCTAGGGCGCGCGCGCGCCAGCTCTCTGAGACTTAAAGGGCCAGTGCACCAATGATTGGTGCCTGGCCCAATTAGCTTAATTGGCTCCCACCTGTTCCCTGGCTATATCTAGTCTCCTCCCTTGCACTCCCTTGCCGGATCTTGTTGCCTTGTGCCAGTGAAAGCGTTTAGTGTTGTCCAAAGCCTGTGTACCTGAACTTCTGCTACCCATCCTGACTACGAACCTTGCCGCCTGCCCCCGACCTTCTGCTACGTCTGACCTTGCCTCTGCCTAGTCCTTCTGTTCCACGCCTTCTCAGCAGTCAGCGAGGTAGAGCCGTTGCTAGTGGATACGACCTGGTTGCTACTGCCGCAGCAAGACCATCCCGCTTTGCGGCGGGCTCTGGTGAAAACCAGTAGCCTCTTAGAACCGGTCCACTAGCACGGTCCACGCCAATCCCTCGCTGACACAGAGGATCCACTACCTGGAAGCCGAATCGTGACAGCAGCGTTCCAGCTCTGCCATAGAGTTGTATTGAGGGGGCGTGTCAGCCGTGGCTTCGTGCGGTGGTCAACACGCCCCCTTCCCGCGGGCTGCCGGGGCTCCGTACAGGAGATCATGGGGGCCCCAGCGGTCGGACCCCCCCCCCCCCCCCTGCGATCTGAAACTTATTCCCTGTCCTTAGGATAGGGGATACGTTTTTCACCACTGGATATCTCCTTTAAGGCTGTCAGGGCATGCTGGGAGTTGTAGTTTTGTTCGACGCCGCGCCGATTAGGAGGCGGCGTCTCGGACTGGCAAGGGGGGTTAATAAAGAGTTAATAAGTGAAAGAAGAGCTGGAGAATAAGAGGTGGGTCTTAGGATTTAGGAGTTTAGGGATAGGATAGGAAAGTAGGAAGGGGAGGAGTTAAGAAAGGGGATCAATGTGTTGCCCGGGCTTCTGGCGGCCTCTTTGTGGAGTCCCCGGCAAGTGGAAAGCTGCCCGCCCACCCACCACTTTTCATGTTGGTTTTGTTTTGTTTAAAAAAAAATATATATAAAAATATATATATTTTATACATTATATGAAAAAAAAAAAAAAAAAAAAAAAATATATATATATATATATTTTTTTTTTTTTATATATATATGTATATGTGATCTGTTTTTCATACTTTTGTTATAGGTTTATCCAATGGGTTTGTTAGGGCAATTCGGCTGAATGGTGCCTGTTGGTCTTCATGACCTTGGAACTGGTGATTTTGAGTGGAGTTGTGGTTTTGGTTCCGCGTTTTAACGTTGTTCTCTTTTAGGCTAATTCACAGCGCGGCGGAGGAGAAATTTGGAGGAGATTCTCCTGGAGAGTAGAGTGGGATGCCCGTCGAAGAGGGCGGCCGGCTGACCGCTTACAATCAGAAGTTTGGAAATAAATGGTTTATTTTAATGGTTATTAAATAAACGCTGTGGCCGACCCCCAGTTGGTCAGTGGTCAGTGTGTCCATTATATCCAGCGAACAGGGAGACACATAAATAAACTGAAGGTTATCTATTGTCAGTCTGACACAGCAGGAGCAACACGTTGGTAAATATTGGTCTCTAGGGACCAAGGCTGTCAGGGCATGCTGGGAGTTATAGTTCTGAAACTGTTAAAGAGCCACAGGTTGGGGAACACTGGAGTATGGAGACCAAGGCTGTCAGGGCATGCTGGGAGTTGTTGTACTGCAGCAGCTGGCGGATCATAGGTTGGGGGACACTGGAGTATGGAGACCAAGGCTGTCAGGGCATGCTGGGAGTTGTTGTACTGCAGCAGCTGGCGGATCATAGGTTGGGGGACACTGCCCAGACCCTCGTCCTCTGTAACTCCTAGAGACTCCTCTGATGTCAGTCTCTGCCTGCATTTTGTTCACTGTATTCCTGTAATTCTATTCACGCAGTCATGTGATCCAGTGATATAGGCCGTGGATGATGGATACATTGTATAACATAAAGCAGATTATAACAATAATACAAATTATAATGACTGTAATTAGAGGCGATGATATAATCACATTTATTAGGATTGTTATGTAACAGCAGCTTATTGTGCCCCCATCCTACTCATTATACCGTATATTATTACATTAATGACCCCCGCTGTGAGGAAACAGTAACACAATATATATTATCGGTCTCCCCCCATGTGCTACATGTGGAAAGTAGAATTACAATGTAGTCGGCGCCAGGGGCGGACACAGACAACAGAGGGCCCCTGTGCAAAGAATGTGCCTGGGCCCCCCCCCCCCCAAAAAAAAAAAGTAATATGCCATAAAATTGCACTGCAACTCACATTAATTTGCATTAGATAGGCAGCAGTTCCCCCACATTAGGTAGCATAGATTCCCCACATTAGGTAGCATAGTTTCCCCACATTATGTAGCATATATTCCCCACATTAGGTAGCATTGCATAGTTTCCCCACATTAGGTAGCGTAGCATAGATTCCCTACATTAGGTAGCGTAGCCCCACATTAGGTAGCGTAGCATAGCATATATTCCCCACATTAGGTAGCATGGCATCGATTCCCCACATTAGGTAGCGTAGCATATATTCCCCACATTAGGTAGTGTAGCAAAGATTCCCCACATTAGGTAGAATAGCATATATTCCCCACATTAGGTAGCATAGATTCCCCACATTAGGTAGCATAGCATATATTCCCCACATTAGGTAGCATAGATTCCCCACATTAGGTAGCATAGCATATATTCCCCACATTAGGTAGCATAGATTCCCCACATAAGGTAGCGTAGCATAACCCCAACAAACAAACACACACACACTCTCACTCACCCACACACTCTTACCTGGCCTGCACTACTTACATTTGCCCATGGGGACTTCCTGGCAGAGGTGCGCGCTATAAGTGACATCATCGCACGCTCTGCGCTGGACGTCAGCGTCCAGGTGCTTGCGATGACGTCACTCACTGCACGCACCTCAGCCAGGAAGTCCCCATGGGCAGATGTAAGTAGCAGTTTAGTGACTGGGCAAGACTGGTTTCCCTGTCATATGTGCACTGGCAGGGCTGCCATCAGAAATTTCGGGGCCCCTTACACAACTCAAGGCCTGAGACCCCCACCGATCACCTCGGTTGAAGTGGTTCTCCAGCTGTTGGAAAGCTAAAACTCCCATCATGTCTGGAGAGCCTCAGGCAATGGGAGTTGTAGTTTTGTAACAGCTGAAGAGACACAGATTGGACACAGTTTTACCCATCATCACTGCAGAACTTACAAGTGACTACAGCTCTGATGGGACAGTCATAAGAACACACAATGATGTCAGTGACCTGAGTGACGTCTTCTTTTCTTCTTCATCTCGTCCAGAGACCAGGTCTTCCCCCAGCTCCATCTTCTCTGCAGAGTCTGACATCCAGACATCATTGGCTCCTCACTGTCAGCAGATCCTCATCCTCTGCATGAAGACAGAAATCATTATAACCTTGCCAGAAAGTGTAACCTAAATAAAATACTGCCCCACACTGTACCCTGAATATAATACTGCTATACACTGTACCCACTAAATATAATCCTGCCACACACTGTACCCTGAATATAATCCTGCCACACACTGTACCCTGAATATAATCCTGCCACACACTGTACCCTGAATATAATACTGCCACACACTGTACCATGAATAGCATACTGCCATACACTGTACCCTGAATATAATACTGCTATTCACTGTACCCACTGAATATAATACTGCTGTACACTGTACCCACTAAATATAATACTGCTATTCACTGTACCCACTAAATATAATACTGCCCCACACAGTACCCTAAATAAAATACTGTCACACACTGTACCCTAAATAAAATACTGCCCCACACTGTACCCTAAATATAATATTGCCAGACACTGTACCCTGAATACAATACTGCTGTACACTGTACCCACTAAATATAATACTGCTATACACTGTATCCACTAAATATAATCCTGCTACACACTGTAACCTGAATATAATACTGCCCCACACTGTACCCTGAATATAATACTGCCACACATTGTACCCACTAAATATAATACTGCCACACACTGTACTCCGAATATAATACTGCCACACATTGTACCCACTAAATATAATACTGCCACACACTGTACCCTGAATATAATACTGCTATACACTGTACCCTGAATATAATAATACTATACACTGTACCCTGAATATAATACTGCTACACACTGTGCCCACTAAATATAATCCTGCCACACCGTACCCTGAATATAATAATGCTATACACTGTAACCTGAGTATAATACTGCTATACACTGTACCCACTAAATATAATCCTGCCACACACTGTACCCTGAATATAATACTGCTATACACTGTACCCACTAAATATAATCCTGCCACACACTATACCCACTAAATATAATACCTCTTATCCTCTGTGTCCTCATCATTCCTCATCACCCCCATAACCCCTGCCAAACCTCTCCTCAACACTACTATAACCACCCCCGCACCTCTCCTCATCACTACTATAACCCCCCCCGCACCTCTCCTCATCACTACTATAACCCCCCCGCACCTCTCCTCATCACTACTATAACCCCCCCACACACCTCTCCTCATCACTACTATAACCCCCCCACACACCTCTCCTCATCACTACTATAACCCCCGCACACCTCTCCTCATCACTACTATAACCCCCGCACCTCTCCTCATCACTACTATAACCCCCGCACCTCTCCTCATCACTACTATAACCCCCCCGCACCTCTCCTCATCACTACTATAACCCCCGCACCTCTCCTCATCACTACTATAACCCCCGCACCTCTCCTCATCACTATTATAATGCCCCCTGCATCTCTCACCACCCCCATAACACCCCCCTGCACCTCTCTTCACCCCCATAACACCCTCCTGCACCTCTTATCACCCCCATAACCCCCCCTGCACCTCTCATCACCCCATAACACCCCCCCTCTCATCACCCCCATAACCCCCCCTGCATCTCTCATCACCCCCATAACCCCCCTGCACCTCTCATCACCCCCATAACCTCCCCATGCACCTTTCATCCGCCCCATAACACCCCCTGCACCTCTCATCCCCCCCATAACACCCCCCTGCACCTCTCATTACCCCCATAACACCCCCCTGCACCTCTCATTACCCCCATAACCCCCTGCACCTCTCATCACCCCTATAACCTCCCCATGCACCTTTCATCCCCCCATAACACCCCCCTGCACCTCTCATCCCCCCATAACACCCCCTGCACCTCTCATTACCCCCATAACCCCCCCCTCTCATCACCCCTATAACACCCCAAGCAAAAGTTCCCCTGCACCTCTCATCACCATTGTAGTCTGCAAACAACATAGCCCCCATCCAACCCCCCCCCCCCCCCCGTTCACTTACCCTGCCGGGGTTCGGTGCAGCTGCTGCTCCTGTCACAGTGTTCCACTGCACGGGGAGGATCCGTCGGGAGGCTGCTGGACTGGAGATCGCGCCGGGACAGGTCAGGTGACTGGAGTAGACGTGCGTGCCTGTGCGGGGCACGTTGACTCCCATCAGCCCCTGGCCTGTCCGGCCCTGCCGTACTTCTTAAGGGGCCCGCGCCCTAGAAAGGGCGGGCCTCATAGTCCTGCGGGCCCCCCAGACTATGAGGCCCGGTCATAGTTCTGACGGGTACCCAGCCAGGAGTCAGTGAGTGACAGTCGCAGTCACTCACTGACTAGCCGGAAAAAAAAAAGTACAGGGACGTCCGGGCCTCCCTGAAGCTCCGGGCCCCATACAAGTGTATGGGTTTACCCCCTGATGGCGGCCCTGTCCACTGGGTCCGATGGTAGGACCGGCCCAGCGTGTGAGGGCGGGCCCCCTCCCACGCTGGGCCCCTGTGCAGCTGAACCGGCTGCACAGGCGATATGTCCGCCCCTGGTCGGCGCCTATATTATCCGGGATGTAATGTGGTCCTTATGTATATAAGTGAGTGCAGGAGATACCACTAGAATATATATGTCAGTATAATACAGTGACCCCCCCCCCGCCCCCGACCTACGATGGCCCCGACATACGATCATTTCAGCATACGATCACTCTCAGAGGCCATCACATGGTGAAGGCAGCATCAACATACGATGCTTTTGTATGTCGGGGCCATCGCATAAATGGCTATCCGGCAGCGCAGACTGCTTTAGCTGCCACCTGATAGCCGTTTACGGTGCCCCGTGTGCTCTGCTGACGATCACTTACCTGTCCTCGGGGCTCCGGCGGGTCCTCTTCGGGATCCCCTGCATCGTCGGCGCTCTCCATCGTCGTCATCACGTCGCTGCGCACGCCGTCCCGTCATCCAATAGGAACAGAGTGCGTAGCGACGTGATGGCGGCGACGGAGAGCGAGGAAGCCGGGGAAGTAGAGGCCTTGCCGGAGCGTCGGGGACACGTGAGTATAACTTCCTATTCTTTACGTTGCACGTATCCCTCAACCACTGTATATATCAGTATAATATATATATCTATCTCATATCTATCTCATATCTATCTATCTCATATCTATCTATCTCATATCTATCTATCTATCTCATATCTATCTATCTATATATCTATCTCACATATATCTATCTCATATCTATCTCATATCTATCTATCTCATATCTATCTATCTCATATCTATCTATCTATATATCTATCTCACATATATCTATCTCATATCTATCTCATATCTATCTATCTCATATCTATCTATCTCATATCTATCTATCTATATATCTATCTCACATATATCTATCTCATATCTATCTCATATCTATCTATCTCATATCTATCTATCTATCTATCTATCTCATATCTATCTATCTGTCTCATATCTATCTATCTGTCTCATATCTATCTATCTATATATCTATCTCACATATATCTATCTCATATCTATCTCATATCTATCTATCTCATATCTATCTATCTATCTATCTATCTCATATCTATCTATCTATATATCTATCTCATATCTATCTATCTCATATCTATCTATCTGTCTCATATCTATCTATCTGTCTCATATCTATCTATCTATCTATCTCATATCTATCTATCTATATATCTATCTCACATATATCTATCTCATATCTATCTCATATCTATCTATCTCATATCTATCTATCTATCTATCTATCTATCTCATATCTATCTATCTATATATCTATCTCATATCTATCTCATATCTATCTATCTCATATCTATCTATCTGTCTCATATCTATCTATCTGTCTCATATCTATCTATCTCACATCCATCTATCGATCTCATATCTATCTATCTCATATTATCTGTCTATCTATCTATCTATCTATCTATCTCATATCTATCGATCTCATATCTATCTATCTCATATCTATCTATCTCATATCTATCTATCTCATATCTATCTATCTCATATCTATCTATCTCATATCTATCTATCTCATATCTATCTATCTTATATCTATCTATCTTATATCTATCTATCTCATATCTATATATCTCATATCTATCTCATATCTATATATCTCATATCTATCTCATATCTATCTATTTCATATCTATCTATCTATCTATCTATCTATCTCATATGTATCTATCTCTATGATTGTGCCCCCAGGGATCGGCCTTCGCTGTTTTTATTCCCATTATACTTTATAGAAGCCTGTCAGGGCATGATGGGAGTTGTAGTTTGGAAATAGCTGGTGAACTACAGGATAGAGAACACTGCTCCAGATCAGTGTTTCCCAATCAGTGTGCTTCCAGCTGTTGCAAAACAGGCCAATGGCTGTCCAGGCATGCTGGGAGTTGTTGTTTTGCAACAGCTGTAGGCGACCTGGTTGGGAAACCCTTCTGTAGATAATAGATGATATTCTTCCCTGTTAGACCCAGTTACATCCCCGCTATATGTCACTGAACTGACTCATCCCTCCTTCTTCTATCCCATGTCCCACTCCTACTCCCATCACTGCGCCTCCTACTCCCAGCGGAGCTGTCAGCCTCCCCAGTAATTGGGCTCCTGTCATGGCTGCAGGCGTCACATTTGTCAGTGCGTCAGGATTGTGTAGAATCTGTGGGGCAGGTTCACACTCGTATCTCCTCTGGTCCCAGCCTAATGACCATGGAAAATCTCCAGAAATATAGTTATCTACTTATTTCCAATGTTAAAGCAAATAGGGAAAAGTAGGGAAAAGGTTTTTTTCTTTCTTTTTTTATGCCATAATTTGTGCAATCTCTTGCCGACCCGCTTGATGCAGTTTTGATAAAAGAGAAAGATCCCCCTCCCCCCCATTTTTCTGTTTTAGGTCCTGTTCAGACATTTTTTTTGTGTTTGAACAGTTTCTGTGCTAATTCTCCCTAGGATTAGGAAGAGTTAATGCTCTCAGCCTATAGCAGCTCGGGTGGGGTTATTTATATCCAAGCTCTGCTGGTTATTAGATCTTTACTCTCACCATGTCTTGTTTCTTTATGTACCTTTTGTCTGTTTATCCTGAGTTTTATCCATGGGTATCTGTCCTGTTTGATCTATAGATTTTAGCTTGCTTTCTTTTAGCACATTTGTCGGGTTTTAGTATTGTGTAATTGCATTTGCTTTATGTTGTCTTAAGTACGTTCAAACGGGCGGGTTTTGAAAGTGGGTGGGCTCTTCTCAACTGTCCGCAGCAGATTTTCCGCGGCGGAATTTACGCTGCGGAAAATCCGCCACAGTCCCTACTGACTTAAATGGGGCTTGCGGCGGATTTTCCACAGTGTACATTCCGCTGCGGAAAATCTGCTGCGGACAGCCGAGAGGAGCCCATCCACTTTCAAATACGCAGCAGAAAACCAGCTAAAAAATCAGCGCGTGTGAACGTACCCTTAGTCTGTATTCACACTGTGCGTTTTGTTCATTGTTCTTAGTCCAGTGTGAGCAGTACTCTTGATTTCCCTACCCGTTTTATGTTAGTATGCTATATCCTGCCTAGTTTGTGTGTGTGTGTGTGTGTATATGTGTGTGTGTGTGTGTGTGTGTACATATGTATGTATATATATGTATGTGTATGTGTGTGTTCTGGTTAATGTATTCCCATTATGTTTCTGACTTGTCCCCGACATGTACAGTTCTGTTTGTCTTGGACACCAATGCACTTTAGAGCAAGGAAGGGACCGGCTCCAAGTTGTTGATCCGTCATTTATGGTGGATGGGTGAGTAGGCAGGGAGAGATATCTTAGGGACAGCTTAGGGCTCACTTCTCCCTGCTGCCCCCGATCATGACAATTGATACAAAAGAAACATAAGATTCTAAGTATCTGCAACTGCCCTCGGGAGACAATATGGACAAACGGAAACATTTTTTGTTTTATTACGTTTTTTCTTTGTTTTTGGCCTGAATAAAAGGCCATTATTTTTTTTAATTTTAAGGTCACACATGGAAGCATTGCAGTTGTTACGCCGAGCGCTCCGGGTCCCCGCTCCTCCCCGGAGCGCTCACGGCGTCTCTCTCCCTTGCCGCCTTCCCCGACCTTCTGCTACGTCGGACCTTGCCTCTGCCTAGTCCTTCTGTCCCACGCCTTCTCAGCAGTCAGCGAGGTTGAGCCGTTGCTAGTGGATACGACCTGGTTGCTACTGCCGCAGCAAGACCATCCCGCTTTGCGGCAGGCTCTGGTGAACACCAGTAGCCTCTTAGAACCGGTCCACCAGCACGGTCCACGCCAATCCCTCGCTGACACAGTGGATCCACAACCTGTAAGCCGAATCGTGACAGTAGATCCGGCCATGGATCCCGCTGAGGTGCCGCTGCCAAGTCTCGCTGACCTTCCCACGGTGGTCGCTCAGCAATCGCAGCAGATTGCCCAACAAGGACAGCAGCTGTCGCAGTTGACCGCCATGTTACAGCAACTTCTGCCTCTGCTACAGCAGCAACCATCTCCTCCGCCAGCTCCTGCACCTCCTCCGCAGCGAGTGGCCGCTCCTAGCCTCCGCTTGTCCCTGCCGGACAAATTTGATGGGGACTCTAGACTCTGCCGTGGATTTCTGTCTCAGTGTTCCCTGCATATGGAGATGTTGTCGGACTTGTTTCCTACAGAACGGTCTAAGGTGGCGTTCGTAGTGAGCCTTCTTTCAGGAAAGGCCTTGTCTTGGGCCACACCGCTCTGGGACCGCAATGATCCTGCCACAGCCACAGTCCAGTCCTTCTTCGCTGAGGTCCGTAGTGTCTTCGAGGAGCCAGCCCGAGCTTCCTCTGCCGAGACTGCCCTGCTGAACCTGGTCCAGGGTAATTCTTCAGTGGGCGAGTACGCCATCCAATTTTGTACTCTTGCTTCCGAATTATCATGGAATAACGAGGCTCTCTGCGCGACCTTTAAAAAAGGCCTATCCAGTAGCATCAAGGATGTGCTGGCCGCACGAGAGATTCCTGCCAACCTGCAAGAACTTATCCATTTGGCCACCCGCATTGACATGCGTTTTTCTGAGAGACATCAGGAGCTCCGCCTGGAAAAAGACTTAGATCTCTGGGCACCTCTCCCACAGTATCCTTTGCAATCTACGCCTGGGCCTCCCGCCGAGGAGGCCATGCAAGTGGATCGGTCTCGCCTGACCCAGGAAGAGAGGAATCGCCGTAGGGAAGAAAATCTTTGTCTGTACTGTGCCAGTAGCGAGCATTTCTTGGTGGATTGCCCTATTCGTCCTCCACGTCTGGGAAACGCACGCACGCACCCAGCTCACGTGGGTGTGGCGTCTCTTGGTTCAAAGTCTGCTTCTCCACGTCTCACGGTGCCTGTGCGGATTTCTCCTTCAGCCAACTCCTCCCTCTCAGCCGTGGCCTGCTTGGACTCTGGTGCCTCTGGGAATTTCATTTTGGATTCTTTGGTGAATAAATTCTGCATTCCGGTGACCCGTCTCGTCAAGCCGCTCTACATTTCCGCGGTCAACGGAGTTAGATTGGATTGCACCGTGCGTTACCGCACAAAACCCCTCTTAATGTGCATTGGACCCCACCACGAAAGGATTGAATTTTTCGTCCTTCCCAACTGCACCTCTGAGGTCCTCCTCGGTCTGCCATGGCTCCAGCTTCATTCTCCCACCCTTGACTGGACCACCGGGGAGATCAAGAACTGGGACTCTGCTTGCCACAAGAAATGCCTCTCCCCCCCTCCCAGTCCCGTCAGGCAAGCCTCAGTGCCTCCTCATGGCCCCCGTCCTGGTGTCACCCTGCCCCGTGCCAAGCTTCACCCTCTGCCCTCCCTCCCCATTCCCACTCCTGCTGTACGGCCTGCCTTTGAGGAAACCCTTCAATCATTCCCGGTGTCCTCATCCCATGGGAAGCAGTTACCGGACAAAGAAAGGGGGAGACCTAAGGGGGGAAGGTACTGTTACGCCGAGCGCTCCGGGTCCCTGCTCCTCCCCGGAGCGCTCACGGCGTCTCTCTCCCTGCAGCGCCCCGGTCAGTCCCGCTGACCGGGAGCGCTGCACTGACATGGCCGTCGGGGATGCGATTCGCACAGCGGGACGCGCCCGCTCGCGAATCGCATCCCAAGTCACTTACCCGTCCCGGTCCCCTGCTGTCATGTGCTGGCGCGCGCGGCTCCGCTCTCTAGGGCGCGCGCGCGCCAGCTCTCTGTGACTTAAAGGGCCAGTGCACCAATGATTGGTGCCTGGCCCAATTAACTTAATTGGCTTCCACCTGCTCCCTGGCTATATCACATCACTTCCCCTGCACTCCCTTGCCGGATCTTGTTGCCTTGTGCCAGTGAAAGCGTTTAGTGTTGTCCAAAGCCTGTGTTACCTGAACTCCTGCTATCCACCTTGACTACGAACCTTGCCGCCTGCCCCGACCTTCTGCTACGTCTGACCTTGCCTCTGCCTAGTCCTTCTGTCCCACGCCTTCTCAGCAGTCAGCGAGGTTGAGCCGTTGCTAGTGGATACGACCTGGTTGCTACTGCCGCAGCAAGACCATCCCGCTTTGCGGCAGGCTCTGGTGAACACCAGTAGCCTCTTAGAACCGGTCCACCAGCACGGTCCACGCCAATCCCTCGCTGACACAGTGGATCCACAACCTGTAAGCCGAATCGTGACAGCACTGAACACATTTCAGATCTTCTCCCCGGGCATAAGTTGTCCCAGTATAATAAAATTTTATATAAACAGGACTATCGCTCCAAAATCTATAACTTACACTTAGTGTTAACATAAATTGTAATGGCTTCAGTATTTATTTATTTTTTTTTTTGATTCACCGCTGACAGGAAGTTGTGAAGTCCTCCTTTTATCAGTGTGGTGTTGTTTCAGCAGCTCCTCTCTCCACTCTTTCTCCTGACAGAAAGTTGTGTAGTTATCTCATTGTCAGTATGGTGTTGTCTCAGCAGTTCCCTGGCTCCTCCCTCTCTCCTGGGAGGAAGTTGTGTAGTCCTCTCATTATCAGTGGGGTTTTGTCTCAGCAGCTCCCCGATTCCTCCCTCTCCTGACAGGAAGTTGTGTAGTCTGTTTATTGTCAAAGTGGTGTTGTCTCAGCAGCTCCTCCCTCTCGCCTGACGAGAAGTTTTTTTTTTTCTAATCAACTGGTGCCGTAAAGTTAAACAGATTTGTAAATTATTTCTATAAAAAAAATCTTAATGCTTTCAGTACTTATCAGCTGCTGTATGCTCCAGAGGAAGTTGGGTAGTTCTTTCCTGTCTGACTACAGTGCTCTCTGCTGACACCTCTGTCCATGTCAGGAACTGTCCAGAACAGGAGAGGTTTACTATGGGGATTTGCTCCTGCTCTGGACAGTTCTTGACATGGACAGAAAATAACTACACAACTTCCTCTGTAGTATATAGCAGCTGATAAGTACTGGAAGGATTAAGATTTTTAAATAGAAGTAATTTACAAATCTGTTTAACGTTCTGGCACCAGTTGATTAGAAAAAAAAAAAAGTTTTCCGCCAGAGTACCCCTTTAAATTACAGCCTTGACAATTAGCAGCAGCCTCATCCTTGACAACGTGGTCCAGGGAGAAACCACGCCGCCAATTAGGGATCGACCGATTATCGGTATGGCCGATATTATCGGCCGATAATCACGATTTTTGGCATTATCGATATCGGCAATTACCTTGCCGATAATGCCCCCACCGCACCGCGAACGCCCCCCCCCCGGACCCACGGCGACCGCCGCACCCCCCACCGCACCGCCCCGGCCCCATTGCCTCCCCCATCCCCGGTTTTATAATTACCTGTTCCCGGGGCCCACGCTACTTCTTGCTCCTGCTGCGTCCTGCGTTATGCTGTGCGCAATGACGAGTGACGTGACAGCTCAGGAGGACTCCACCGGAGCCAGATGTAGAGTGGACCCCGGGAACAGGTAATTATAAAACCGGGGATGGGGGAGGCAATGGGGCCATGGCGGTGCGGCAGGGCGGTCGCGGTGCGGGGGGGGGGGGGCGATGGTGGTGATAGGACTCAGGACCCTCGGACAGGTAGGGGAGAGTAGCGGGTGGCAGCGGCGGCCTATGGCACCGCAAAAGCCACTGCAGTGCATTGATTTAAAGCGCCAGGAATATCGGTATAAGTTATCGGCTATCGGCCCTAACCTCCACCGATTATCGGTATCGGCCCTAAAAAAACGATAGCGGTCGATCCCTACCGTCAATCCATTGTCCCAGCAAGAGCTGCAGATTTCAGCCAGCGGTCGCTGCAGCTTGTTGGATATCGATGTTAAAGCTGGAACATCTTACGTCTGTGAGAATGAAGGAGAACGTCAATAATCATACAGCGGCTCGCAACCAGGACGGTGGCGCTTACAGAGAGACATGGAGGATCAATTCAATGTGAATAGAAGAAGAAAACAAAAAAGATGGAATCGCAGTGATGACTTTACTACAAAAAATAACGTAACAAATATAACAATGTAACAAATGCTGCAGAAGAATAGACCGTTCTACTTGTCTGCTCCAGTTCTGAAATCACCAAAAATCCATTTTTTTTGTGGGTCCTGTACTTCCTGGTTGTGCAGTTGCTAAGTACTACAGAGCATCTCATTACACAGCATAAGGTAAGAGGTTGCAGCACCTGCTGTATATATTCCCTGTCTGCTCCTCTTCCTGTGGCATTGCTCAGCACAGAGCAGCATGCTGCAACCACAGCCCAACCTTTCCTGATAAAGATATATATGTACATGTGTATATGACAGGGAGATGGTAATGTAGGCTGTAGGGGCTGGTCTGAAGTGATGACATCACTCAGAGGGCAGGCATGAGATTTTTGGCAAGATCCAGCCACACCTCCTAAGAAAGCAGAGGATGATGTATTACCTTAGAAGAGAGGGAGAAGCCGGGAAGCTGCTGAAACAACACCACAGTGACAATAAAAGGAATACACAACTTCCTGTGAGGAGAGAGGGAGGAGCCGAGCGCTGCTTAGACAACATCACACTGACAATTGGAGGACTACACAACTTCCTGTCAGGACAGAGCAAGAAGCCAGGGAGCTGCTGAGACAACACCACACTGACCATTAGAGGACTACACAACTTCCTGACAGGACAGAGGGGGGCGTTGGGAAGCTGCTGAGATAACCCCACACTGACACAACATCCTATAAAGAGAAAGTGAGGAGTTAAGGAGCTGCTGAGACAACACACTGACAATTAGAGGACTACACAACTTCCTGTCAGGGATAAATCACACAAAATATGCTAAAGCCAGTACAATGCAGCTCTAAAACACATATAAAAATACAATAATAGCTCTGATTGTGGATTTGATATGTGCATCGACCCGGTGCTGCCTTTCATTGTTACTATATTTCTACTATTCTCAATAAAAATAGATTTGTGGGGGAAAAAAACAATATTAGCTGCATTTAACCCTTTAATGATGCAGCCTCTTTTAGCCTTAAATGGGCACTATGATTAAAACAAATTGTTGCTATTGCACTCCTTATGGTAAATAAAAAATCTTTCTAATATACTTTGTTTAAAAAAAAAAAGATGTTTTTTATGTTTTATTTGTGTTTAAAAAAAGCTGCCACTAGGTGTCTCCCTACTTGTCCAGAGCACATTTCCCCCCATCTCTTGCACAGACTGTACTCCTGCTGACATGGCAGAAGTCCAAAATCAGGAAATGCTGAGGGAGTGTGTGCAGCCTTAGCCAATCATAGCTAATCTCACACAAACTCTTTTATTATGAAAATATAAAACCTTACAAAAATACAAACATTATTATAAACATAAATACAAACTTTCCATTTTTGAAGAACAAACTCAAAAATAAGTGTTACCAGCTATAACTAGAACACAAAACCATCTCTGAACCTAAATCCTACTCAACCAGCCAGCCCAGCTGTTCATAAACGAAATCATCATACCTCATATAATATATAAACAAAATAAATAAATATAGCTTACACACACAACTCACTACACACAACTTACCTTACTTTAGTAAACAAACACTCATATTGTACTAAATAATTTTTTTTATTACTATAAATAACAAGAATTTACCTTACTTCGCTATAACTTGAACAACGACTTGGACAAATGTTATTTATTTATATAAAATTTAAAGAAAACAAATAGAGCTAACTTTTCTACACTACAACAAAAATTTAAGGGGTTATCCACCATAAGGTGATTTTAGTACGTACCTGGCAGACAGTAATGGACATGCTTAGGAAGGATCTGCGCTTGTCTTGGGGCTAAATGGCAATGTTGTGAGATTACCATAATACTGTGGCTAACTGTTTGTGAACTGGTATTTTCCTGTTTGACTTTTCTTTTTTTGACTACAAATCCCACAATTCCATCTTCCTCCCTCCCACACATCATCCACCCCTGAGCTGCATCCATTCAAAAGACCTGTGGTTTTCAATCAGGGTGCCTACAGCTGTTGCATTAGTTGCAGATTGATCTCTCTCCCACCAAGCGATCGCTCCACCCATTGAAATAGACAGGCTCCCTGTCATCAGCTGACTGGTGATTCAGGTCTCGGACGCATTGCAACCTGGGAAAAATCTGAGACAGCAGTCATTTTGTATGCTGATAAAAATAAATATTGGGATGAAAATTACAGAAGAATTGTGAGAAAACCGTCGCACACAGGTCCAGACACTATATTATGGACTACACTAACGTTACAGCCCCTGTAGCATAGCCAAATAAAATAAAAAATCCCGGAATACCCCTTTAACCCTGATTTGGAAAATTTCTTTTACCACATTATACACACAACTTACCTAACTTTAGTATACACACCAACACTAAACACTAATACCATTTTTTTTTAACACATATATTTCCCCTATTTTAAATAAACTAAATAGACATAGCTTACTTTGCTATAACTGAAAAATAACATCAACTTGATTTTTTTTTCTATTCCAACTTAAGTCCGACTGCCATAATGAAAAACTTATCAACATAACTGTACACCAAAAGATTATACATACAATACATACAATATACACGTTCTTAAATTATAAGCAAATATACAAATAATTAGTGACAAACCTAATACACTAAATTAAGTCTAACTAAACCCATCACCCACACCACCCCACCTGGACGAGGGTCAGAGTCCTAACAGTACCATCTTGTCCTATAACTTACCCACTCCAGGCCACCCTAAAAGAACATGAAGTCGGCACATGAATCCTTTCTTGCTCCACCCAAAATCCCCCACCCAACCTAAGACCCAACCACCTACCTATACAGAACAACATAACAAACGACATAAAAATAATACAAACAATACAAACCCTTTATAGGCCCACGTTCAGTAAGCCCTTTATCAACATTGATGTTCTAAAAACAAAACAAAAAGCTAGGGTCTCCATGTATTAGCCCACCACCAGGATCGAAGGATGGCAATCCTGATATTAATACATTTAAACTCTCTCCCTGACTCTACCCTACCTCTCACTCTATCGCTATCCCTTTATTGAACTAAACCTACACTTACCCTATATCACTGCCCCGAACAAAAAAAAGGGTACTCGCCCCAAAAGGTCTAGTACCTAGGGCACATTGAAAGAAAAACCTCCCCATAGGAGAGAAGCCCTACTGGTACCAAGACTGCCAAACTCCAACAACCTGATCATCCCAAAGTCACCCATGATATTCCTACAGACCTCCACCTCGGAAAGGATTTTCTGTTGGGTCGATATTAAACACTGTGCATTCCACGTGTAGTACCTAACCACTAAACTGACTAAGAATAAAGTGCCCCGGTCCTGAATGCCCCATAAGCGCACTCCTGATAGGTAAGGCTGGCAAGTTGACTCCAGCCAATGGAAGCACCCACCCAGTTGTAAACCCCTTTACTAAAGGGACAATGAAGCAGGAAGTGGTCCATGCTTTCCAACATGTCCCCTCACTCTTCTCAGGGACATCCCCAGTCATCAGAGTTCCTGTACTTCAGGTTGTCCCTTACATATAGCTTCCCCTGAAAGCAGCGCCAGACCAAGTCCCAAAACTTCTGGGGGATCCTTTTCATGTTCAAAAGATACAACCCCGCTCTCAGATCCCGACCTGGGCAGTCCCTGAGCGCCAGAGGCTTCTGGAAGTGGGCCAACAGAACCCGTTTGTGAAGGATCTGCCTTGACTGGGTCCTGACCTCCCAGACCCCACCGACGTATCGCCTTCAGAGCCGGGGTAGTGTAAGCCAAAAGATATCCATGGACATACGGAGTTCCTTCACTCGCCCTCCTCTCTCCCATTCCTGGAAGAAAGGCAGAAACCATTCCCTGCAGGAGAGTACCCACGGAGGAGCCCTCTCTTTCCAGAGGTTTGAGATGTTAGCTTTCATGAAGGTGTTCGCAAAAAACACCACCGGGTTTACTATAGATAAACCCCCTAGTCTCCTCGTGCGGTATGTAACCTCCCTCTTGACTAGGTTCAACCTGTTCCCCCATAACAGTTGGAAAAACAGGCTGTAGACCCTAGAGTAGTAAGCCTCTGGCAAGATACATACGCTGCCCAGATAGATAAACAAGGGGAGCAGGTACGATTTTATCAGCTGTAACCTTTCCCTGAGGGTCAGAGACCAACCCTTCCACTGGTTCACCCTCTGAGTGGCATCCTGGAGCTTACCATCCCAGTTTTTGATGGGATAATCATCCTGGCCGAATGTAATGCCTAAGACTTTTGCTGATTCTTGGGGCCCAGGAAGGGTGTCCGGGAGATGAAACATGGGATCCCCTGCCAGCCAGAGACTCTCACACTTATCCTGGTTGATCTTAGACCAGGATGCCTCCGTGTAGCCGTCCACCTCCGACATCACCACATCAACCTCCTCTCTCGAGGAGACGAAAATGGTTACATTGTCAGCGTATGGCACCACTCTTTGGGCAACACTTGGCTTCGCCAGACTCATCCTGACTCCTGCCAATGGTCCGCCACTCACCCTCCTAAGGATGGGATCGATCGTGAACACATATAAGAGCGGGCTCAAAGGACAACCCTGATGGACTCCAGACCCCACTTCAAAAGAGTGGCAAGACCACCCGTTCATCAGTGGGAAACTCTCTGCCCCTGCATACAAGATCTTAAGCCAATTAACAAAAGTACTCGGTAAGCCATATCTCAGGAGGACGGACCTGAGTTACTCATGGTTCACCCTATCAAATGCTTTGGCCTGATCCAAGGACAGCAAGTACCCCTTCCAGAGACCTGCACTACTCTGCTCCACTGCTTCCCTGGCACTAAGGACAGCACTTAAGGGGCTTCAGCCAGGAACAGTGCACTGCTGAGCCTCCGAAAGGAGCCGGGGTGCAAATTTCACCAATGGATTAAACAGTATCTTACCCAGAAGCTTCCTGTCCATTTTGAGAGAAGAATCAGGGCTGACCTCCTCACTGACTTCGGTAGAGTTCCCGAGAAGAGACACTCATTGAATACCTCATTCAAGAGGGGAGCTAAAGACTCCTTAAAGATCCTGTATCACTCGGATGTTAAGCCATCCGGACCTGGTGACTTCTTAGGGGCAAGCCCCTCGATTACCAGTCTCACTTCCTCTTCCCTTATCTCTTCTGCCAAAACACCAAGAAAGGGGTCCACCCCTGGCTCAGGAATAGTTTCAGCCAGGAAAACCGGCATCCTGTCCTGATCCAGATCCCTCCTTCCCAAGAGGTGCGAGTAGAATGATCTGACGACCTCCAGGATCCCTGATCTGGACCGTTTCAGAGATTCCATACTATCAATCAGTCCTGAGACAACTTTACTACTCACTGACATCTTGCAGTTCCTGTAAGGGTCGGGCGAGCGGTACTTCCCGAAATCCCTCTCAAAAACCAAAGATGCGTGCCTATCATACTGACACCTCATCAGCAAGGACTTCACTCTGGAGATATCCTCTCGGCTACCTCCGGTTGAGATGAGAAGCTCGAGTTTCCTCCTCAGAACGTGATACAGGTGATACCTATTCAGGGACCTGAGGCTCGAGAGCTGGCGGAAGAACCCCGCAACCCGCTTCTTAAATATCTCCCACCACTCTGACTTAGTACTACATAGGTCCAGTAAAGGTACCTGACTCTGAAGAAAATCCTCAAAGGATAGTCTTACCTCCGCTTCCTCCAGGAGGGATGAATTCAGCTTCCAGTAACCTTTACCCATCCGGGGGGTCTCTGAAATATTCAGGGAAAACAAAATCATACAGTGATTGGAGAATTCCACCTCAACCAAGGACACTGCGGAAGAGACGGCTTCCTCCTTTAAATAAAACCTGTCTAACCTAGACCTGCAGCTACCTCGATGAAAGGTGAAACCCACGTGGCCTAAGGGGCTCCGGGTGTTGGCATCCTCTAGGCGAGCTTCCCTAAATATATTATTAAGGGCCACACAGCCTTAAGTCAGCTGGTTATTGGAACCTCTCTTCTCGTTGGACCTCATGACATTATTAAAGTCCCCTCCAAAAATCACTTGCTGACTTGAAAAAAGAAAGGGCTTAATCTTCATAAAGAGATCCTTACAGCCCCACTTATTTGTGGGGCATAGATGTTAATGAGCCGGAGCTCTTGTCCCTTCATGAAGACATCTAAGATCAGGCACCTCCCCATTTCTAATTCAATAACCCATCTGCATTCAATCGGACCGTTAAAAAAGGACCGCCACCCCATTATACGGCTCTACCGCAAGAGACCAGTGGGAGGGGCCGCGCCTCCACTCTCTTCTGGCTTTTACCAGGAAGGCTACATCTGACAACCTGGTCTCCTGTAAAAAGAAAATGTCGCTTCAACACGGTCGAGAAAATCAAAGGCTGCAAATCTAGCCGTATCTGACTAAATGCTGGTACAATTAATAGATGCCAGCGTCAATGGGGTGAGTGCCGCCATAGAGGGTGATTAAATTAGATGGCCTCACCCTTTACTTCTGTTTCCCCTTCTTTTTTGCCTCCTCATCCCCCGAAGAAGATGAGAAGGCTGGACCACTCTTAGACTTTTTTTTTATTTTTAACTCCGATTGATCCATATTATCCCCGTCCCCATCCAGCCCCAGTCTAGCCCTGACCTCTGAGGAAGGTGCCTCAACAGGACAGGGCCCAGTTCCCCCAGAGGCTCTTTCTTCCTAGGCACCTCACCCTCACCTTCCCCTTCAAGAAGGGCTAGGAGATGGTATTGAGCACGTGGTACCGGTTTGACAGGTCACTCAGAGGGGGGGAGGGGGGGCAGTCAGACTTCCGTTTTGGACTTGGCCTGTAGTACAAGGAACTGTGGGCTCAGACCTATTCTTTCTCCATTTTCTTTTGCCCTTGTCTTTCTTTTGAGCATCTCCCCAATCAAATCATCCACACTTTCATAGTGGGAGGAATCGGAAGGGTCGGCCATATTGCCTTCCCTCTGTGAAGCCTCCTGATCTCATCCAGCACTTTCTCCTTCAGGACTTCAGTGGGTAGAGGGCCAGCTTCCAGAGCAGGGGCCGGAGCTGCCCCCGTCAACTGGGCACTCTCCAGCTCCCTACTCCTCCTCCTACGATTTTCTTCCAGCTTTAGTTTGCGGGACCCTTTTTCCTCCTCACTAGCCCTGTTGCACCCCCATCCCTGCCAGTACCCTCCCCAGCCGAGGCGACCTCACAGCTCTCCCCGGCCTCAGCGGCTGATGCACAGGCAAAGGCGCTAGGACAACGGCTAAAACGGTGCCCGAGAACACCAAACAGATGACACCGGATCTGTCTACAAGATGCGGCCAGATGACCCACCCCACCACACAAAGTACAGACCTGCACAGTACAGGTTGCGCTAAAATGGTTCGGGCTACCACACCTGTGACAGACCTGTGACCTTGGGCTGCCCCTGGTAGAAGATCTGGATCCTTTCACGTCCAAGGAATGCAGCTGACGGATTATGGGCAACCGTACTCCCTGAAAGCTTGAGTTTGACGGAAAATGTCCAGGCCCTGGACCAGATCCCATGCTCATCCAAGTTTTTCTTGGGCATGTCTGTCACATCCCCATACTGTCCGAGCCAGGTCATGATGTCATAACAAGAAAGCGACTTGTTACCGGTCTAAACAGTTACTTTCTTGCCCGAGTTCTGACGGGAAATTGCCCTTATGGCGTAATCCCGCCATAAGGGCAATTTCCCTCTGGCCGAACCAAACTGACATCAAACTCGGACAAACCGTAGGGGTGAATCAGGGCAAAGATGTCATTCACTCTGAATTCCATCTGGAGGAGGAGCTCAACCACTTTAGCGCGAGGTGGGCACGTATCTTTGCCCCTCCAAATCAGACGGACTACATTCCTACGGTAATTGTTCTGTCGGGTGTCGGGAGGGACCAGACCACCTCCCCATTCCGCTCTCAGAAAGCCCCCAAACCGTGCCTCTCTATCCAGAAAGACAGGTCAACCTCACCCCTCCCCTCTACCTGGATCAACCTGTTGCCCCTGCACAGAGCCTCTAGGAGGCGCTGTTGCATATGGCCTCCAGAGCCAGATGGAGATGGGACCTCCCCTGAACCCCCGGCTGCGATATTGGAATAGCTCCTAGGAGCAGTCACTACTGAGGGGGCAGCCTGACCAGACCCAGACCCAGGACCACCATTCACACTGCTACTCTCATCATCTTTCTTCCCATTCATACCATACTTTCCATTCCTACCACTAGTACTCCCACCATTATTCACTCCATTGACTCTCCCATATACACTCCTCTCATCCACAACACTACTACACCCATCATTCTCACATCCTGCACTCTTAGTGTACGGTCTTCTATGCTAGCTTAGCTGCTGGGTTCGGTGCTGATGGTTCCTCCAGGGGTGACGTAACTACCCGAGTCTGGGGCTGCCCCTCCGAGTGCACCCAAGCTCCTCCCACAGTATCTGCGCTTGGTTTGCCCGACTGCACAGGCTCTGCGGCTAATCCCGGCACCCAGACCCCCCACCCCCCACAGAGGAGGGTCCCACAGAACCCACAGAATATACAGTACTCAGAGGAGGCCCCCCACCCGAGCACATGGCCCATTGCTCTCCACTGCTGGCACCCGGACACTTCCCCCCCCCTCACAGGGGAGCATCCCGCAGCGCCAGCACTGCCCACAACAGATGTCGAACCACTCCCCTGTATACAGGCCGCCACATAACTATGCCCTGGTGTCTGGACACTCCTCCTCAAAGGGGAGTGTCCCGCAGTGCTCAGGGAACCGATCCTAGAGCAAATAGCCTCTAGCAAATAGCCTCTGGCAGCCAGAGCTGCTCACCATAAGCCCATCCTGCCCTTCCTTACTGGCAGGACGGGCAGGCTTCACATGTTTTGCGTCCACAGCCATTTCTGATGCCATGCTGTACTCCCCATGCTGGGCCTATTCCACTATAGAAACGGGATCTGGCAGTCTGGGGGGCCCAGCAGCCTGAACCAGCTTTGAAGCTGGCCCAGACTGCTGGAAAGGATGGAACACATAATGCACATGTTTCCTGGGTCTTCTGTTTCTTTGTTTTTCTCTTTACTGATACAACATCACACTGGTCATCACCGAATGAAAAATTCTGGAGGTGGGCTGGGGACTCCTGCATCACTATAGCCCTCAATAATCCCCCAGCCTCATTCTCCACATCATCCTCCTCACTCTCGCTTAAAGGTAGCACCACCTGGGCCGGCTCAATGTAGCTGTCCTGGGTGGTCTTGGTGGTCTGGAGTCACATGGAGTAACTACAGGCACATCATCTTGCTCCACAACTGTACTTTCTTCCACCTTCTCCTCTTCCTTTACTGCTTCACCAGCATCCTCACTTTCTTCACCGCCACTACTCTCCCCATCATCCACCTCCACCTTCACCTTACCTGGGGATTTCATGGCGGTAAACCGGTCTTCATTCACCAGTTTCTCCCTGAAGAGACCGCTCCCCTCCAGGATCTCTGCCCTCCTTTCCTCCAGCTTCAGGATCTCACTTTTCAGCACTGTGATTCTTCTATTCAGTTCAGGCCGGTTCTTTTTAGGCCCCGTGTTTGCCAGATTCTGAGCTCCTCACAGGTCCTCTCTGGCCAGCCTGAGCTCCTTACCACATCGCTCATACTCCGCAAACCGCGCGGTCATGGGGGAGCAGTATGTCGCACTGGACTCCTTGGGTCCTCTTTCAGCCCACAACTCCCCGCTTTTTCTCCTTGCCTTTCTTCCACCACTGGATCTCTGGCTGGCACCCGTCACCTGGGAAGCAGAGCCTGCACTGCTGCAGACTCCCCTAGATCTTCTCCCTTCGGCCAGAACAATGGCTGTCACAGTTTGTTCTCCACCCACCGCCAGCCTGGGAGAACGAGAGGTGAAGGCCCGGTCTCCCAAGGCTCCATGCAGGAAAGCCCTTCCCAGGAGGCTGCCACGCAACCAGGGAAGGGCTGATGGAACACCTGCTTCTTTGCTTGGTCCGGGTGTCTGGAGAGCACAAATGGACACACCCGCAAACACTGAACTGCTCTGGGCTGTGTGTAGCAGAGTGAGGGAGGAAGTTCTCCCCTGTATGGCTTTAGATGATGTCACGCCTGCTGGGGAACGCCCCTTCCCAGTCTGTGAATCTGACTGAGACTGAGCAGAAAATGCAGAGCAATATCAAGGTAGAAAACTAAAAAATAATAAAAATAAAGACAAGGGGTGGTTTATCATGATGGGCGGCAGTGAACTGGGAGTATTTTAAAATTTAAAAAGATCATGAGATGTACTCTTTAATGACTGAGCTAATTATCATCTTTATGGGACCAATTATACTTTGAAATGACATCCTTTATTTTACCACACAATTGTGTGTTATTTTATGTAAAAAATTAAAAATAGGTGGGTGCTGAGGCTGCCTGTGTTCTCTGAGTGCCGATCAGATGACACAGAGGCAGGTACGTACCCTCTGGCATCATTTCAGCTGATTGGGACCCCGCTATTACCCCACGGAGCTTCCGGTCAGCTTCCTCCACTTCACCGACACCAGTAATTTTAACTGCTTCATCCCTCTCTCAACTTTAATCACAGGAATTGAAAAGTAATTGCTGGACATTGGTATGATCGCCGATACCCAGCATTAGTGGTGAGTCCTGGCTGCTGATATCAGCCTTTACTCACCCTCTATTAAGTGAAGGCAAGTCCTGCACTCGCATCATAAACTGTTAACTCCTTATGATTCAAATATATACATTTTGTGTTAACATATTCCTGTGTATTACGTTAATACACATCATAGAGCGGGAAAGGGTTAACAACACAACACCGTTATATAACAGGAAGAAGGGCTCCAGGGCTCATCGTTCCAGCGTTGATAAAATCTTTTCTAAGGAGAGAGGCCGCCAGCTGATATCTATAAGAAACCCCCTCCGTCTATAAATACCTGCGCAGGGCGCGGCCCAGAGTTATCTGAGCATTAATTTTCCCGTCGGATATATAAACAAGTAGGAACAAAAAGATGCGCCGACAATGATCAAGATAGGACGGTTTATGGGTAAATGAGCTAACACTGTGCAGAGGGCAGTAAAGAGTAATTACAAAAAAACTAGTACTTTGTGTTGACCGTGGGGATGATGAGTGGTATGAAGCCGGCTAGCTGGGAGTAGTAGTCCTTTAGATGTTATGTGGCAGGGTGGGGTACATAACCTGATGTTCCCAAGTGAGACCAACAGACTTAATTTAGTAGAGTAGTTACTGTATGCAAAGTGCAGGAATGAGACCTCTGGAAACCACTTTAATACTTGTGCAAATTCAATATAATACAGTCTCTTTAGATCAGTGGTCTCAAACTGTGGCCTCCAGATGTTGCAAAACTTTAACTCCCAGTATGCCCAGACAGCTGTTGGCATTGAAGTTTTGCAACATCTCAAGGGACAGTGCCCAAATATTCATTTATCTAAAGGTTAGATGAATAAATATTTGGTCACTGTCCTTTGAAATGTTGCATTTAAAAAGATTTACTGAATGGAAAAGTCTCTGGTGCAGATAGAACATGTAAGTGCAGTAAATAAGGTAGCTGTAGATGTTACACAGTCCATTTAGCTGGGTCTCTACACAGGTTGTCTCAATGTGGTGCAATATGTACCTTCTTTACTCTTCTTGTGGCACAATACCCAGAGGGGTGTAAGCAGAATAATTTGGGATGATATTATAGCCAACTATCTCAGAGGTTGGTGTATCCAGAGGAACACTTTAGTTTTCTTCTACTCTGTCTAAGGCAAAACTACCTCCTAGAACTGAAAACGTAAAGAGTCATGATCTGTCATGATCTGCCATGATCTGACAAGCCCCCAGGGTGGCAGGGGGCTTGTCCAAGTGCCAGAGGAGAGTTAGGCTGCCATGTGCTCGGGGGGTTCCCCGAGTGCTGTAGGCATCACCGATGCTGCGGGGCACTCCTCTGTGAGGGGGGGTATCCGGGCGCCGGTGGCGTTAAACGTTGGGTCCGTGTACTCGGGGGGGGGGGGGGGAGATCCTCCGAGTACCGTGTTTTCTGCGGTTGCTGCAGGTCACTCCTCTGTGAGGGCGGGAAGTGTCCCGGTGCCAGGATCAGCTGTAGAGCCCATGCGGTCAGGCAAACTGTCACTGTGGGAGGAGGTGGGGTGCGCTCGGAGGGGCAGCCCCAGACTCAAGAGGTGACATCAGCCATGGAGGAGGAGCCATCAGCGCTGACCCCAGCAGCTAAGCCAGCACAGAAACTGTTATTAAAACCAGCAGTACTACAGGTCCCAGCCAGCCAAGAATCTGTTAGGCAGGAAAAGAGTGGACTATATGAGAATGCTGAGTTTAGCAGTGATGTGGATGAGAGGAGTGTATGCAGGAGTGTAAGTGGAGTGAATGATGGTGGGATTAGTAGTGGTATGAATGGGAAGTCTGGTATGGATGGGAATAAAGATGATGGGAGTAGTGGTGTGAGTGGTTGTACTGATGGTTCTGGGTCTGGTCTGGCTGCCCCCCGGTAGTGACTGCTCCTAGGAGCTATGCCAATGTTGCTGCTGGGGGTTCAGGGGGGTCCCCGTCCCCGTCTGGTTTGCAACAGCGGCTCCTGGAGGCTCTGTGTAGGGGCGACAGGTCGATCCAGGAAAAGGGGAGGGGTGAGGTCGACCTGTCTTTCTGGATAGAGAGGCACAGTTTGGTGGCTTTCCGAGAGCCCAATGGGGAGGTGGTCTGGTCCCTCCTGACACCCGGGGAGGACAATAACTGAAGGAATGTGGTCCATCTGATTTGGAGGGGCGAAGATGTGTGCCCACCTCGCGCTAAAGTGGTTGAGCTCCTCCTCCAGATGAAATTCAGGGCGAGTGACATCTTTGCCCTGATTCACCCCTTCGGTTCGTCTGAGTTTGACGTCAGTTTCATTCGGCCAGAGGGTCTTGAACTCTTCTGGTCAAAATTACGAAGTAGCAAAGAACAAGCCCGGCTGGCAGGATTTTGCCGTAAAGGCGATTTCCTGTTGAACTCGGTCAAGAAAGTGATCGTTTTGACCCGTAACGAGTAACTTTCTTGTTATGACATCATGACCTGGCTCAGACGGTATGGGGATATGACGGACATGCCCAAGAAAAACTTGGATGAGCACAGGATCTGGTTCGGGGCTAAGGTGGGAAGAGAATCGTAGGAGGAGTAGGTAGCTGGAGAGTGCCCAGGTGAAGGGGGTAGCTCCAGCCCCTGCTCCTGAAGCTGGGGCTGGGGCTGAGTTATTGAATTAGAAATGGGGAGGTGCCTGATTTTAGATGTCTTCATGAAGGGACATGAGCTCCGGCTCCTTAACATCTATGCCCCACAAACCAGGTGGGGTCATAAAGATGAAGATTAAGCCCTTTATGAAGATTAAGCCCTTTCTTTTTTCAAGTCGGCAAGTGATTTTTGGAGGGGACTTTAATAATGTCACAAGATTCCAATAATCAGCTGACTGTGTGGCCCTCAATAATATAGTTAGGGAAGCTCGCCTAGAGGATGCCCACATCCGGAGCCCCTTAGGCCACGCAGTTTTCATCTTTCATAGAGGTAGCTGCAGGTCTAGAATAGACAGGTTTTATCTGAAGGAGGAAGCCGTCTCTTCTGCAGTGTCCGTGGTTGAGGTGGAGTTCTCCGATCACTGTATGATTTTGTTTTCCCTGAATGTTTCAGAGACCCCCCGGATGGGTAAAGGTTATTGGAAGCTGAATTCGTCCCTCCTGGAGGAAGCGGAGATAAGACAGTCCTTTGAGGATTTTCTTCAGAGTCAGGTACCTTTACTGGACTTATGTAGTAGTAAGTCAGAGTGGTGGGAGATATTCCAGAAGCGGGTTGCGGGGTTCTTCCGCCAGCTCTCGAGCCTCAGGTCCCTGAATAGGTATCGCTTGTATCAGGGTCTGAGGAGGAAACTCGAGCTTCTTGTCTCGACTGGAGGTAGCCGGGAGGATATCTCCAGAGTTAAGTCCTTGCTGATGACGTGTCAGTACGATAGGCACGTATCTTTGGTTTTTGAGAGGGATTCCGGGAAGTACCGCTCGCCCGACCCTTACAGAAACTGCAAGATGTCAGTGAGTAGTAAAGTCATTTCAGGACTGATTGATAGTACGGGATCTCTGAATCGGTCCAGTTCTTGGAGTCGTCAGATCCTTCTACTCGCACCTCTTGGGAAAGAAGGATCTGGATCGGGACGTGATGTCGGGTTTCCTGGCTGAAACCATCCCTGAGCCAGGGGTAGACCCCTCTCTTGTCATTTTGGCAGAAGAAATCAGGGAAGAGGAAGTGAGACTGGCGATCGAGGGGCTCGCCCCTAAGAAGTCTCCAGGTCCGGATGGCTTAACATCCGAGTGGTACAGGACCTTTAAGGAGTCTTTAGCTCCCCTCTGGACTGAGGTATTTAATGAGTGTCTCTCCTCGGGCACTCTGCCGAAGTCAATGAGGATGTTAGCCCACGTTTAATCTCCCGGACACCCTTCCCGGGCCCCAAGAATCAGCAAAAGTCTTAGGCGTCACATTCGGCCAGGATGATTATCCCACAAAAAACTGAGATGGTAAGCTCCAGGATGCCACTCAGAGGGTGAACCAGTGGAAGGGTTGGTCTCTGACCCTCAGGGAAAGGGTACACCTGATCAAATCGTACCTGCTTCCTTTGTTTTTCTATCTGGGGCAGCGTATGTATCTTAAAAAACAACAACAACAAAAACGTGGTCTCAAATGGCTGGAGGTGCTCAACCCCAAATGCGGTTGTGCATTTATACTGGGGGAGCAGATCCTGCCCTTGTAGTCCGTTGCTAGGGGCGATCCCCAGCATAAAAATGCATACAATGGAGGATGCCTGCAGCGGACTACAAGTGCCACAATAGAATCCTACACCAGATAGACGGTGGGGATGTGTAACATTTAGAACAATAGAATACAGGAATTTAGGTGCACTACTGTGGTAGATGTATACAATGACATATGACTATCCCTCAACACTGATGTTAAAATTGAGACATTCGCCAGTATATCCTTATATGAAGGACATACCAGAGCCCGCACACCAACGCCAAGGTTTCTCAACGCCAGCGTATGTATCTTGCCAGAGGCTTACTATACTAGGATCTACAGCCTGTTTTTCCAACTGTTATGAGGGAACAGGTTGAACCTAGTCAAGAGGGAGGTTACGTACCGCACAAGGAGACTAGGGGGTTTATCTATGGTGAACCCTGTGGTGTTCTTAACGAACACCTTCTTAAAAAGCTAACATCGCAAACCTCTGGAAAGAGAGGGCTCCTCAGTGGGTAATCTCCTGCAGGGAATGGTTTCGGCCTTTCTTCCAGCAATGGCAGAGAGGAGTGCGAGTGAAGGACCTCCAAACGCCTCATGAAATTCTTCCGGCTTACGCTACCCCGACTCTGAAGGCGATACGTCGGTGGGGTGTGGGAGTGTGGGAGATGAGGACCCAGTCAAGGCAGTTCCTTGACAAATGGGTTCTGTTGACCCACTTCCAGAAGCCTCTGGCGCTCAGGGACTGCCCGGGTCGGGATCTGAGGGAGGGGTTGTATCTTTTGAACATGAAAAGGTTCCCCCAGAAGTTTGGGGACTTGGCCTGGAGCTGCTTTCAGGGGAAGCTATGTGTAAGGGACAACCTGAAGTACAGGAACTCTGATGACCGGGGATGTCCCCGAGAAGAGTGCGGGGACACGCTGGAAAGCATGGACCACTTCCTGCTTCATTGTCCCTTTAATATAAGGGTTTGCAACTGGGTGGGTGCTTCCATTGGCTGGAGTCAATTAGCTGGCCTTACCTACCCGGAATGGGCTTACGGGGCATTCAGGACTCCGAGACCGGGCCACTTTATTCTTAGTTAGTTTAGTGGTTAGGTACTACACGTGGAGAGCACAGTGTTTAGTGTCGACCCAACAGAAAATCCTTTCCGAGGTGGAGGTCTGTAGGAACATCACCGGTGACCTCGGGAAGATCAGGTCTTTGGAGTATGGCAGTCTTGGTACCAGTAGGGCTTCTCTCCTGTGGATAGATTTTTCTTTTGATGTGCCCTAGGTACTAGGCTCTTAACCCCTTCAGGACGGAGCCCATTTTGGCCTTAAGGACCAGAGCGTTTTTTGCACATCTGACCACTGTCACTTTAAACATTAATAACTCTGGAATGCTTTTAGTTATCATTCTGATTCCGAGATTGTTTTTTCGTGACATATTCTACTTTAACATAGTGGTAAATTTTTGTCGATACTTGTATCCTTTCTTGGTGAAAAATCCGTAAATTTGATGAAAAATTAGAAAATTTTGCATTTTTCTAACTTTGAAGCTCTCTGCTTGTAAGGAAAATGGATATTACGAATACATTTTTTTTTGGTTCACATATACAATATGTCTACTTTATGTTTGCATCATAAAATTGACGTGTTTTTACTTTTGGAAGACACCAGAGGCTTCAACGGTCAGCAGCAATTTTCCGATTTTTCACAAAATTTTCAAACTCAGTATTTTTCAGGGACCAGTTCAGGTTTGAAGTGGATTTGAAGGGTCTTCATATTAGAAATACCCCATAAATGACCCCATTATGAAAACTACACCCCCCAAAGTATTCAAAATGACATTCAGTCAGCGTTTTAACCCTTTAGGTGTTTCACACGAATAGCAGCAAAGTGAAGGAGAAAATTCAAAATCTTCATTTTTTTACACTTACATGTTCTTGTAGACCCAATTTTTGAATTTTTACAAGGGGTAAAAGGACAAAATTTTTACTTGTATTTGTAGCCCAATTTCTCTTGAGTAAGCACATACCTCATATGTCTATGTAAATTGTTCGGCGGGCGCAGTAGAGGGCTCAGAAGGGAAGGAGCGACAAGGGGATTTTGGAGAGTACGTTTTTCTGAAATGGTTTTCGGGGGGCATGTTACCTTTAGGAAGCCCTTATGGTGCCAGAACAGCAAAAAAAAAAAACACATGGCATACCATTTTGGAAACTAGACCCCTCGTGGAATGTAACATGGGATAAAGTGAACCTTAATACCCCACAGGTGTTTCACGACTTTTGCAAATGTAAAAAAAAAAAAAAATTTTTTCCTAAAATGCTTGTTTTCCCAAAAATTTTTTATTTTTAAAAAGGGTAATAGCAGAAAATACCCCTAAAAATTTGAAGCCCAATTTCTCCCGATTCAGAAAACACCACATATGGGGGTGAAAAGTGCTCTGCTGGCGCACTACAGGTCTCGGAAGAGAAGGAGTCACATTTGGCTTTTTGAAAGCAAATTTTGCTCTGGGGGCATGCCACATTTAGGAAGCCCCTATGGTGCCAGGACAGCAAAAAAAAACCCACATGGCATACATTTTGGAAACTAGACCCCTCAGGGAACGTAACAAGGGGTTAAGTGAACCTTTATACCCCACAGGTGTTTCACGACTTTTGCATATGTAAAAAAAATATTTTTTTTTACCTAAAATGCTTGTTTTCCCAAAAATTTTACATTTTTAAAAAGGGTAAAAGCAGAAAATAACCCCCAATATTTGTAACACAATTTCTCCTGAGTACGGCGATACCCCATATGTGGCCCTAAACTGTTGCCTTGAAATACGACAGGGCTCCAAAGTGAGAGCGCCATGTGCATTTGAGGCCTAAATTAGGGACTTGCATAGGGGTGGATATAGGGGTATTCTACGCCAGTGATTCCCAAACAGGGTGCCTCCAGCTGTTTCAAAACTCCCAGCATGCCTGGACAGTCAACGGCTGTCCGACAATACTGGGAGTTGTTTTGCAACAGCTGGAGGCTCCGTTCTGGAAACAGTGGCGTACCAGACGTTTTTCATTTTTATTGGGGAGGGGAGGGGGGCTGTGTAGGGGTATATGTATATGTAGTGTTTTTTACTTTTTATTTTATTTTTTGTGGTAGTGTAGTGTAGTGTTTTTAGGGTACAGTCGCACGGGCGGGGGTTCACAGTAGTTTCTCGCTGGCAATTTGAGCTGCAGCAGAAAGTTTGCGGCAGCTCAAATTTGCAGCCAGATACTTACTGTAATCCTCCGCCCATGTGAGTGTACCCTGTACGTTCACATTGGGGGGGACATCCAGCTGTTGCATAACTACAACTCCCAGCATGCCCGTTGGCTGTCGGTGACTGCTGAGAGTTGCAGTTTTGCAACAGCTGTAGGCACACTGGTTATGTATCACTGAGTTTGTGACCTAACTAAGTGTTTCACAACCAGTGTGCCTCCAGCTGTTTCAAAACTACAACTCCCAGCATGTACGGTGCATGGTGTACGGTGACTGCTGAGAGTTGTAGTTTGCAACAGCTGGAGGCACACCGGTCGTGAAACACTGAGTTAGGTAAAAAAAAACTCTGAGTTTCACAACCAGTGTGCCTTCAGCTGTTGCAAAACTACAACTCTCAGCAGTCACCGACAGCCAACGGGCATGCTGGGAGTTGTAGTTATGCAACCAGCAGATGCACCACTACAACTCCCAGCATGCACTTTAGCTAATTGTGCAAGCTGGGAGTTGAGTTATACAACAGCTGAAGGTACACTTTTCCATAGAAAGAATGTGCCTCCAGCTGTTGCAAAACCATAAGTCCCAGCATGCCCATAAGGGAATGCTGGGAGTTGTGGTGGTCTGCCTCCTGCTGTTGCATAACTACAGCTCCCAGCATGCCCTTTTTGCATGCTGGGAGCTGTTGCTAAGCAACAGCAGGAGGCTGTCACTCACCTCCAACGATCCAGACGCTGCAGGTCAGTCCCGCCGCCGCCGCTGCTCCTGGGGCCCCTATCCCAACATTAACGCCGGGGATCGGGGTCCCCAGCACCCGGGGTGCACGTCCCGCACCCGCTCACGTCCTCCAGAAGAGGGGCGGAGCGGGTGCGGGAGTGACACCCGCAGCAGGCGCCCTGATTGGTCGGCCGGTAATCCGGCCGACGAATCAGGGCGATCGTGAGGTGGCACCAGTGCCACCTCACCCCTGCAGGCTCTGGCTGTTCGGGGCCGTCAGAGACTGCCCCGAACAGCCAGTAATTCCGGGTCACCGGGTCACCGGAGACCCGATTGACCCGGAATCGCCGCAGATCTCTGGACTGAATTGTCCAGCGATCTGCGGCGATCGCCGACATGGGGGGTCATAATGACCCCCCTGGGCGATATGCTGGGATGCCTGCTGAACGATTTCAGCAGGCATCCGGCTCCGGTCCCCAACCGGCTAGCGGTGGGGGCCGGAATTCCCACGGGTGTATGGATACGCCCTCGGTCCTTAAGGACTCGGGATGCAGGGCGTATCCATACGCCCTATGTCCTGAAGAGGTTAAGGTAAAGTACCTTAATTTTGGCCAGGGATAGTGTATATATGTTGGGGTAAGTATAGGGTCGGTTTCATGAAGGGATAATGATAGGGTTAGAGATTGATTTTATCAGGTTTGCCATCCTTCTTCCTGGATGGGGGCTATGCATGTCACCTTAGCCTTTTGTTTTGTTTTCTGTGGATAGATTCTAAAGGGCTTGCAGGCAATCAAACTTGGGCTTTGTGGGGTTGTGTACTGTATTGTTGATATTTTTATGTTGTGGTGAGTATATATATATTGTTCTGTATTGTTCTATACATCAGGTATGGACAAAACATGCGTGGACAAACAGTTTTCGATGGACTCTGACCCATGTCCAGAGGGGGGTGTGGGTGATGGGATGGATCAGTATAGGTTGCAATGCTGCTCTATTTGTTTTTTCTTTTTTCTCTTTTGTTTTTTTTGTTTTGTGTTTTCTTTTTCCCACAATCTATGTATATTTTAGGTTCTTATGTATAAGTATTTGTGTATAAGTATTTTTGTATATTGTATAAGTATTTTTTAGTATTTTGTACATTGTACATTGTTATGGTTATTTTGGGAGAGGAGTTATTTTGGGAGAGGAGTTTGATAGTTCTATGGTATTTTTTATGTTAATGTCCTAATGTAGATTTTAGTAAGTTGGAGTTATTTTAAGTTAAGGCAGTTAGCCATATTTTATTTTTGTTATTGGAAAAACAAAAAAACGAACAAACAAATAAATGTAACGCCTTCACTCCGGCCGGACACGCCGGCCGTGAGCGCTCCTTGGGATCGTAGTGGTCTGGTCTCTTTGAATCTGTAAGCCTTCCTTGCAGAATACCGCAATGCTTTTGAAGAACTCGCGCGAGCCTCCTCTGCCGAGACGGCTCCACTGAACCTCTGCCAAGGGAACTCCTCCGTTGGTGACTATGCAGTTCAGTTCTGCACTCTTGCCTCTGAACTTTCTTGGAACGACGAGGCCTTGTGTGCTACCTTTAAAAAGTACTTTCCTCTAGTATTAAGGATGCTCTCGCTGCACGAGATTCTCCGACCAACCTGAGCAAACTTATCCATCTAGCCACTCAAATTGATGTGCGTTTTGCTGAGAGGCAGGAGGAACTTCCCTTGGAAAAAAAACCTGCCCGAACATTATCTCGTCAGGCATTCCAACATCCTTCCCTACTCTCTACTTTGCCTCTTGCAAAAGAGGCTATGGAAGTGGACCGTTTTCACTTAACGCTGCAGGAAAAATTCCGTTGACGCAATGAGAATTTGTGCTTATATTGTGCCAGTCCAGAGCACTTTCTCAAAGACTGTTCTATATGTCCACCGCGTCCGGGAGAACACTCTTAACTTGGACCAGTAGGAGTGGCTTCCCTAGATGTTATTATTACCTTTCCTCGTTTGACCACCCTGGTTCAAGTATTTTCCTCCGCCAAGACATCTTTCATCGCTTCTGCTCTTTTGGACTCCGGTTCCGCTGGTAACTTCATTGGTGCCTCCCAGGTCCATAAACACCGTCTTCCAGTGTCTCGTCTTGCCAAGTCCTTCTACATCTCATCTGTTAATGGACAAAATTTGAACTGTAAGGTGCAATTTCACACTGAACTCCTTGTCATGCAAGTAGGCAATTTGCATAAGGAAAAAAATTAGTTCTATATGCTACCATATTGTACAGTACTTCGTAGCTTCTTCTTGGTCTTCCTTGGCTTCAACGTCATTCTCCAAAACTTGACTAAGAATCTGAAATCACTGTCTTGTTCCTCCTGTGATACCTTCTGTGCCTGTTAAACTTAGATGAAAAGTCTTGAATTGGGGACATTCCTCCTTGCCAATTGGTCACCTTAGAAGACGGCAGACTCCTTGACAGAAGTCTTCAAGTTCCTTACAGCCTTTGCCCATTCCAGAAACCCCCTGGTCTCATATAGTGGGGAACTCTCTGAGTTCCAAAGAAGAGGGGAAGACCAAAGGGGGGTACTGTAATGCCTGCGCTCTGGACGGACACGCCGGCCGTGAGCGCTCTTTGTTTATGACCCCACTGCTGGCGGGGCTGAGATTCGCATCACGGGACGCGCCTGCATGCAAATCCCAGCCCATCACTCACCTTCCTCAGCTTCTGCATCTCCGTGTCCCTGCAGCCCGAGAGCGCTTGCCCCCACCTCATAGGGCGAGCTTGCGCCGGAGGTCTTACTCTTAAAGGGCCAGTGCTTAATTAATCAAAGTGTCTACACCTGTCCCCCTGTCCTTAAATATCAGCTCCTCCCTTTGTTTCCTGCCAGATCTTTGGTTGCCTATTGCCATAGTGAAAGCTGTGTCTCTGTTACTGTGTACCTGTTCCTTGCTACCTTACCTACTCCGCTCCCGTGTTACCTGCCCTGACCTACTGCCATCTTGCCACGTCCTGCCAGTCACCTTCTGTGCCACGCCACCTCCCAGCTACCTGTGTGGACAAGTCGTGCCAGGGGTAGCTACCTGGGGGCCTCCTGCCACAGCAAGACCATCCCGCTTTGCGGCGGGCTCTGGTGAAAACCAGCGGCACCTCAGACTCCGCTCCCTGGCACGGCTCACGTCATCATCCACACAGGCCCAGAGGATCCACCACCTGCCGTGACCCGTTACAATATATATATATAACAAATTATAAGAAAAAAAAATTAGTTTTCCAAGTTGGATTACTTTTAGTTAAGGCAATTAGCCATATTTTTCTTTTGTTATCTTAGGGGGAAATAATTTTTATATGTAATGTGAGGTTATGTTTCCTAGCTTGGGTACTTTTTGTTTAGACTTTTTGTTCTGGCGAAGAAAGCTTTTTTTTTTTTAAATGTTCATAAGCAATGTGTGTTTGTGTGCTTTGGACATTACATATAGTTCATTATTTGTTAGATTACCTGGGCTGGCCGGTTAAGAAAATTGGAGTTGTTTTTTTTAGAGAAAGTCTGTATTTATGTTCAGTTTTGCTAATTTTTGTTACAGTCAATTGGACTTGATTTTGTGTTCTGTAAGGTTTTCTAATTTTATAATAAAAGCGTTTCAGTGTATGCAGTGGTCGGGTGTGTCCTTATGTGCTCTAAAGACTTACAGGCAGAGAGAAAAGTGTTCCATCGGCCCTTTCCCAGGAGTGTGGCAGCCTCCTGGGAAGGGCCTTCCTGCATGGAGCCCCGGGCCTCCACCTCCTGTTCTTCCAGGCTGGCGGCAGTGATTTTCAGAGTCGGGAACCTTTGTTGGGCCTATGTAGTAGTAAGTCAGAGAGGTGGGACATATTCAAGAAGCAGGTTGCAGGGTTCTTCTGCCAGCTCTTGAGCCCCAGGTCCCTGAATAGTTACCACCTGTATCAGGATCTGAGGAGGAAGCTCGAACTTCTTGTCTTCACTGGAGGTAGCTGAGAGGAAAGGACGGATCTGGATCGGGACGTGATGTCGGGTTTCCTGGCTGAAACCATTCCTGAGCCAGGGGTAGACCCCTCTCTTGGCATTTTGGCAGAAGAGATCAAGGAAGAGGAAGTGAGACTGGCGATCGAGGGGCTTGCCATTAAGAAGTCGCCAGGTCCGGATGGCTTAACATCCGAGTGGTACAGGACCTTTAAGGAGTCTTTAGCTCACCTCTTGACTGAGGTATTCAATGAGTGTCTCTGCTCGGGCACTCTGTCTAAGTCAATGAGGAGGTCGGCTCTGATTCTTCTCTCAAAGGGTAAAGATCTGAACCGTATTGAGAATTGGAAGCCCATGGCTCCTCTAAATACAGACAGTAAGCTTCTGGGTAACATACTGTTAAAGTGCTGTCCTTAGTGTCAGGGAAGCAGTGGAGTGGAGTAGTGCAGTTCTCTGGAAGGAGTACTTGTTGTCCTTGGATCAAGCCAAAGCATTTGATCGGGTGAACGACGAGTACCTCTGGTCCGTCCTCCTGAGATATGGCTTACTGAGTACTTTTGTTAATTGGCTTAAGATCTTGTATACAGGGGCAGAGAGTTTCGTGCTGGTGAACGGGTGGTCTGGACGCTCTTTTGAGGTGGGGTCCGTCAGGGATGTCCTTTGAGCCTGCTCTTATATGTGTTCACAATCGATCCCTTCCTTAGAAGTGTGAGTCTAGCAGACCATTGGTGGGAGTCGGGATGAGTCTGGTGGAGTCGGGTGTTGCCCATAGAGTGTTGGCGTATGCTGATGATGTCACTATTTTCATCTTCTTTAGAGAGGAGGTCGATGTGGTGATGTCAGAGGTGGACCGCTACTCGGAGGCATCCGGGTCTAAGATCAACCGGGATAAGTGTGAGAGTCTCTGGCTGGGAGGGGTGGGGAATCCCACGTTTGATCTCCCGGACACTCTTCCAGGGCCACAAGAATCAGCAAAAGTCTTAGGCAGCACATTCGGCCAGGATGATTATCCCACCAAAAATTGGGATGTAAGCGCCAGGATGCCACTCAGAAGATGGACCAGTGGAAGGTTTGGTCTTCTTTAAAGCTAATATTTTAAACCTCTGGAAAGAGAGGGCTCCTCCGTGGGTGATCTCCTGCAGGGAATGGTTTTTCAGTTATAGCAAAGTAAGCTATATTTCTGTTATTTGTACTACTAGTAATAATAAAAAAATATGTATAAAAAATAAACATTTTTGGTTAGTTTATAGTTTATTATAATATGAGTGTTGGGTAAGTTGTGTGGGTAGTGAGTAGTGAGTTTTGTGGGCAGTGCGGTTCACATTTAAAAAAAAAAATTATAAATAAATTTTTTAGCTATAGTGAAACAAGCTATATGTATGTTATTTATAGTAATTTTATAGTATAATTATTTATAATAATTAATATTTTTTTTTGTTTTGTTTAGTATAATAGGAGTGTGGTGTGAACGAAAGCTAGTTTAGTTGCTTGTGTAGTGTCGTGAGTGGTTAAAAAATGTTAGAGGTTGTAATTTACTTTAGTTGTAGCGAAGTTATTATAAAAAAAGCGTATATATTTTTTGTAAAGTATCCATGTGTATTTGAGGTCTGATTTTGCTTAGGCTGCTTTCACACTATACAGTTCTTTCGCTTTAAAGAGCTGTTATAATGTTCTGTTATGAAAACCCTTAAAAACATCCGTTAAACGGCCATTACAAAATCCCATTAAAGTCTATGGGATTTTTACACTATCCTTTTTCCCGTCATATTAATAACGGACGTCATTTGTAACGGAAGAAAAAACGGTACATGCACTTTTTTTTTCCCCGTCACAAAATATCGTTCGTTATTAATAATGGGCTTTAACGGGTTAAAACAAATAATGTACAAATCCCATAGACTTTAATGGGATTTTGTAACGGCTGTTTTTAAGGGTCTTCATAACGGAACATTATAACGGCTCTTTAAAATGGAAGGAACTTTATAGTGTGAAAGCAGCCTTACTTATTGCTGGGCTGGCCGGTTGGGCAGGATTTAGGTTCAGAGGGGGGTTTTGTGTTATAGTTATTGCTGGTTACGATTATCTTTGTGTTTTTCTTTATAAATGGAAAGTCTGTATTTTTGTTTATAATAATGTTTGTATTTCTGTAAGGTTTTATATTTTCATAATAAAAGTTTCAGTGTGAGATGAGCTATGATTGGCTAAGGTTGCACCCCCCCCCCCCCCCTCAGCACTCCAGACTGCATTTCCTGATTTTGGACTTTTGACAGGCCAGCAGGAGTCCAAAGTCTGTGCTAGAGATGGGGGAAATGTGCTCTGGACAAGTAGGGAGACACCTAGTGGCAGCTTTTTTCAACACAAATAAAACATAGAAAACTTCATTTTTTTTTATAACAAAGTACGTTAGAAAGAAAAGTTTGTTTTAAAGAGAGTGCCCATTTAAGGCACTTTACCCTTACAGCATGGACTGGAACAGGAGCAGGGCAGGGACTTGCTTGTAGAACAGGTCTCCACCTGGAGATAACACTTGGGCCTAGATAGGCCTAGCAGGAGCAAAGCTAAGAGATGTTACTAAACTGACACACATTGCACACATATACGTCACACACACATATACACATATTGCTCACACATGTACAGATGTGTCCTTTTTATGTCTCCTAGGGCACCCAATGGAAAAACAGTAGGTCTTGTCTGTTATGGGTGAGTACACAAAGAGGGCTTTATAGTCCTGCAACCCCTGTACTTGTCTGCTAAATGGCTTGGCACCCATCACCTCCTCCTATTTAATCCTATGGTTTCATTCATCTCATTGGCTATTAAGGGAGATGGTGATGTAGCTGTAGAGGCTGGTCAGAGAAGGTGACATCATTCAGGGGGCGGGGAGAGAGCTCAGAAACAAGATCCAGTCATGCCTCCTGAGACAGTTGAGGATGATGTGTGGTCCCCAAAGGAGGAGCTGCTGAGACAACACCACACTGACAATGATAAGACTACAAAACTTTCTGTCAGAAGAGAGAAAGACTGAGAGCTAGAGACAACACCACACTGACAATGATAAGACTACATATTTTATTATTATACTCCAGAGCTGTACTCACTATTCTGCTGGTGAGGTCAATGTGTATATACATTATATTACTTATCCTGTACTGATCCTGAGTTATATCCTGTATTATACTCCAGAGCTGTACTCACTATTCTGCTGGTGAGGTCACTGTGTACATACATTATATTACTTATCCTGTACTGATCCTGAGTTATATCCTGTATTATACTCCAGAGCTGTACTCACTATTCTGCTGGTGAGGTCACTGTGTACATACATTACATTACTTATACTGTACTGATCCTGAGTTATATCCTGTGTTATACTCCAGAGCTGTACTCACTATTCTGCTGGTGAGATCACTGTGTACATACATTACATTACTTATACTGTACTGATCCTGAGTTATATCCTGTGTTATACTCCAGAGCTGTACTCACTATTCTGCTGGTGAGGTCACTGTGTACATACATTACATTACTTATCCTGTACTGATCCTGAGTTATATCCTGTATTATACTCCAGAGCTGTACTCACTATTCTTCTGGTGGGGTCACTGTGTACATACATTACATTACTGATCCTGTACTGATCCTGAGTTATATCCTGTATTATACTCCAGAGCTTTACTCACTATTCTGCTGGTGAGGTCACTGTGTACATACATTACATTACTTATCCTGTACTGATCCTGAGTTATATCCTGCATTATACCCCAGAGCTGTACTCACTATTCTGCTGGTGAAGTCACTGTGTACATACATTACATTACTTATCCCGTACTGATCCTGAGTTATATATCAGACAGGAGGCTCATATCTTGCATTAAACTTTCTTTTAATGCTCATAGCAGAAAAAACTACAGACAATTAATTCACTTTAGTATAAAAAATTTAATTAAAACTACAACTCCCAGCAGCCCCCGGATCCTCCCTCCTCTGGGTCGGCGACCCTATATAAGGGGATGTCTTGACCTCCTCCTCCTCTTTCTTTCTGCTCATGGCAGCAAGTTAAGTATATTCTCTGTGTATTCATTGTGTATTAATGTGTATTAATTGTGATTCCGGGTGTATTCAGGGTATCTAGGATTATGCCCTGTATACTCCGGCTGTTATTTTCTCTGTTATTCTAATATTACAAATTTTTCGGGGTATATATATTTATATATATACCTATTTTTCTCTTGATACCTATTTTTTCTTCATACTCTGCATTTTCTGAGCTTTCGCTACCTCTAGCAGCGATTCCTGTCATATCTCTGTATTTGCCTCTATTAGCATTGTCCCTCTATAGGCGCCATCTTACTTTCTATTCGTGCCGTCTTCTTACCTTCTTCCCGCCGCTCGCCACCTTCGCGGGCTTCGCGATGTCAGGGGGCGTGTCCGGGTGACGCGCACCCTGCGACACGCCTTCCGGGATTCCGTGCGACCTATCACAGGTCTTACAGCCGTAGTCTCGCGAGATTACGGCTGTAAGCGCTGGTTGCTGGATCCCTCCTCTCCCCGTCGCCAGTGTTGTGCGAGCGGTGAGAGGAGCGCCAGCATTATAGGTCCGGTCTCAGTTTAGTACCTTCAGGTAGTTTATTAATATTAGCTAGTAATATTAGCTCTTATACATAGAACTACTAATACTTTCAGGCAGTTGACTACTGGTAACTTTTGCTAGAAGTTCTTATAACTTCCCTACTCTGCCTATCATGGCTGGTGAAAAATCCTCAGTCCCTTTCTCTACTCTGCCTGGCCAGACTAATGATGGCATAGAGATTGAGGCTTCTCAGATCATGTCTGCGACTCAAATACAGGACTTGATTAACAAGTCCATTCAGGCAGCTCTGGCTGCAAATATGAGTTATGATAAACCTTTAGCCTCTACCTCTAGAGAGGTGCCCGTTAGGGGTAAGGTCTCACATAAAAGATAACATGTCTCTGGACATTCCGACTCCCCTGCAGGGGAAGCTTACAATGTGCCCCAGACAGAACCTGAACCGGTCTGTCGCACCCCGCATCCTAATGTAAATTCTCGACCCTTGGGCCCCAAGGAGAAAACTTGTAAGGGGCAGAAGTCCGCCCGGCGGACGAAACCGGACTCATATGTCACGTCTACCGACGAGTCGTCCGGCGAGTCTGATGTGGCTGAGGCCACAGGTTCTGATTCTGATGAGGAAGATGCGGGGTTTACGGCTGATTACCCTGATGCCGAACCAGAGACGCCAAATGAGGCGATCCTAGATTCTCTGGGCCAACCACTTTTCAGCCCGGATGCGATCACACACCCACGCTCCGGAGACTGGGCACCGCTACCACACGTAGCACAATATGTAGAATATTGGACTAGACGGGCTTTGGACCGCACGAACCGTAACAAATTGAGGGCTGAGTGCCCCAGACCCTGTGTAACCAAGAAGATTGCGGTCACGCAGGAGATAGATCCGGTTCTCCTCAAGTACCTGACACGATCAGGAAAGTATTCAAAGAAGTGGATTGAGAGATCATTTAAGTTGATCCAAGACCGCATTCTTGATCTTCTCGGCCCGCTCACAAAGATATTAAATCTTTCAGAGCAAGCGGCATCCACCACCCAACCGGTAGACCTAGAGCAACTGAGAGGCTGGGCCCAGCGTGCTATATGCATGCTGGGCAGTGCGAACACGGCCTGTTCTACTGAACGGAGACGGTCCATTCTGATGAAACTGGAGCCGCAGCTCTCCCACTTAGCGGAGAATGAGCCGGGTCCCTCCGCTGAAGGTCTCTTATTTGGGGATGACCTCATTAAAAATATTAACAAATTTGTCAGCCTGTTTTCCAGCCTGGATAAGGCACAAACTTCTCTAAAAAAGACGGGCCAACCTGGTAAGGTTTTCGGCAAGGCCGGTAGAAGCAGAGGCCGATCTGCCGGCCGCAATGCCCCATATAGGCCCTACATTAGACCGGCACAGCAACAATTTGCTCCTGCTCAACCACAATATGCTCTGCCCGTGGTCCAACCGGCCCCCTTTCTTTCCCCCTCGAGGGCGACCATGGAGAGGACGTGGAGGTCGCGGATTCCCCAGATCTCGCCCACCGACTGGTGAGTACCCTTTCAATTCCATACACATTGGTGGGGGGCAGGCTAAGATATTTTTTCCACGTCTGGTCCATGATTACAGCAGAAGTTTGGATCCTCAATACGGTAGCTGGCTACCGGATAGAATTCCAGTCTCTTCCCGAGTTGAATGTTATACCTCAACCCATACGATTCTCTGCGCAGAACGTAGCGCTCATAGACAACGAGCTCCAGGAGCTCTTGTCAAAACAAGCAGTACAAGAAGTAGACCCATTCTCTCCCGGATTTGTCAGCAACATCTTCTTGGTCAAGAAGAAAGATGGCGGTTACCGCCCGGTGATAAATCTGAGAGGTTTGAATCAACACGTGACTTACCGTCACTTCAAGATGGAAGGGATCCATCTGTTACGCGACCTCCTCTGGCCAGGAGACTGGTTAGTAAAAATCGATCAGAAGGACGCATATCTTACCGTCCCCATTCATCACACCTCTCAAAGATTCCTACGATTCCTATGGAGGGACCGAGTGTGGCAGTTCACCTGCCTTCCATTCGGGTTGTCATCGGCCCCCTGGTGTTTCACCAAGTTACTGAAACCGATGGTAGCTGCTCTTCGGAGCAGGGGGGTACGACTTATTATTTACTTGGACGATCTACTAATTATGGCCCGGTCCAGGGCACAGGCTGTGACTCACAGCCAATGGGCCCTTTCGTTGATGGAGGAACTGGGATTCCTCATCAATCACAAAAAATCGGTTCTGTCTCCCGCGCAGGAGATGGAGTTCCTGGGTTTCCTAGTGGATACCCAACGAGCCATCTTGATGTTACCAACATCCAAGTTGGCTTTGATTCGCAAGGAAATCAGAGCGACTTTGCGCAAAGGTCGAGTATCACTGAGGGTGATTGCACGCATTGTGGGCCTATTATCGGCCGCGATTTTTCCGGCCCCTCTTCACTATCGGGCCCTTCAGCGGCTCAAAGCTCTTCACCTTCGCCGGGGTCTTCGCTATGCGGACGAAGTTACCATCGATCCGGAAGCTGTAGAGGAATTGCAGTGGTGGCTACGACACGCTGTTGAATGGAACGGCAGGACTATCTTCAATGCCTGCCCGGACGGCATAATAGAGTCTGATGCGAGCCGCCACGGTTGGGGAGCTCGCTGCGGGCAAGACACCACAGGAGGGAGATGGTCCGCAGAGGAGTCTTCTCTCCACATCAATGCCTTGGAACTCTTGGCAGCATTCTTCGCTATTAGGAGTTTTCTCCCTCACCATTCCAATTGTTGCGTACTTGTACGCATGGACAATGTGGCGGCGGTTCAATATGTCAACCGCCTTGGAGGTACGAGGTCCAGAGTGCTGGCGGACATCGCGTCCGCGTTCTGGCATTTCTGTTTATCCCGGGACATCATTCCGATTGCAGAATACCTTCCTGGTGTGTCCAACATCGTAGCGGATTGGAATGCTATTTGAAGGATTCCAGCGATTGGACGTTGGAACGATCTATCTTTCGGGCTTTGAGGTCTCTTTGGGGTCCGTTACACACGGACCTCTTCGCATCTCGGCTCAATCGACAACTGCCTCGCTTTTACAGCTGGAGGCCAGACCCGGAAGCATCCGCAGTGGACGCATTCTGTCAGATATGGGAATTGGGGATGCACTATGCGTTTCCCCCATTCAATATGATAACCAGAGTTCTTCTCCAAGTACTGAGTCAGAAGGCGACGGTGGTGTTGGTCACCCCTTGGTGGCCAACGCAACCATGGTTTCCCCTTCTTTTAGGGATGGCGATCGACTATCCTCGTTTGATTCCTCACTCGCCTCACCTTCTCATGAACCCAACCAAGGGTCCTCATCCCCTGATATTGGAGGGCAACCTTCCACTCCTTGCGTGGTTGGTTTCGGGGTCCCGGATGCCGGTGATGACCTTTCGCAATCGGCTAGAGACCTCCTTGCCTTGGCCTGGGCCCCAGGGACTAGATCGGCATATCGATCAGCCTGGGCATTGTGGGTTCGTTGGTGTGATAGACGGCAAGTTGATGCCGTTCATGCACCTGTTTCAGTGATAGTGAATTATTTAGCAGACTCTTTTGAGTCTGGGAAATCCTACAGTTCACTGAACGTGTACAGATCCGCCATATCGGCGTATCATTGCCCGGTGGACGCGTTACCGGTGGGCAAACATCCTTTGGTATGTAGGCTCTTACGAGGCGTAAGATTTAAGCGTCCTCCCCGTCCTAGGTACCAGTCTACTTGGGATGTCTCCCTTGTGTTGGATTTATTTTCCTCCTGGGAGGATAATGACGCACTCGCTTTAAAGTTGCTATCCCTCAAGCTTACTACACTGTTATGTTTAGTATCCATAAAACGGGTGTCGGATGTAAAGGCGCTGGATATTTCCAGGCGACAATTTTCGCCGGAAGGGGTACGGTTTTCGGTGGTTCGTAGGACTAAGACGAGACTTCAATCCGTCTTCTATCCCTTTTTTCCTGATCACCCACGTCTGTGTGTAGTACGCTGTCTACAATCGTATGAGTCGCGGACCGCGACTTTGAGATCTGAATCTTACAATCAGTTGTTGATAATATATGTCAAACCTCATCTTCCGGTATCCTCGGCCACTTTGGCCAGGTGGGTGAGGTCGGCCATGGAAATGGCTGGGATCGATATCTCTCTTTTTGGTGCCCACTCTTCTAGAGGGGCTATGGCCACCAAGGTGGTCACTTCGGGAGCTTCGCTTTCGGACCTTCTATTGGCCGCTTATTGGTCGTCCGAGACGACTTTTCGGCAGTTTTATTTTAGACCTCAAACACACGTCTCTGTGTCTGTTCTATGACATATTTGTTATTATTTCTTTATGTAAGCATTGTTAGCTTTAAACTTGCAAGATATGAGCCTCCTGTCTGATATATAAATCGAGATTTTCCTAGCTATCGTGACGGAAAATATAAGTTATATGAAGACAGGAGGCGAGTATCTTCCCTCTCTGCCCAACCCTGTTATGGTGTTTTTCTTTCTCGTTTCAGGCTACTGAAGTACGGAACTTTCTTCTAAGTGGAAGTGTATGAAGCGTCCCTGAATCATAGGCGTTATGTTTTTGTTCCAGTTGCAACACAGTTGGTCGAGGCCCGGTTGGCACTGATTTCCGGCTTTCAAGAGTCGAGGTTTCGATGGATGACGGAGTACTTCCGGTGTGACATACGACCGTGCGCTGTTCCAGAGTTCGCACGAAAGAAAGAGGAGGAGGAGGTCCAGACAGCCCCTTATATAGGGTCGCTGACCCAGAGGAGGGAGGATCCGGGGGCTGCTGGGAGTTGTAGTTTTAATGAAATTTTTTATACTAAAGTGAATTAATTGTCTGTAGTTTTTTCTGCTATGGGCATTAAAAGAAAGTTTAATGCAAGATACTTGCCTCCTGTCTTCATATAACTTATATTTTCCGTCACGATAGCTAGGAAAATCTCGATTTATATCCTGTAGTATACTCCAGAGCTGTACTCACTATTCTGCTGGTGGGGTCACTGTGTACATACATTACATTACTTATCCTGTACTGATCCTGAGTTATATCCTGTATTATACCCCAGAGCTGTACTCACTATTCTGCTGGTGAGGTCACTGTGTACATACATTACATTACTTATCCTGTACTGATCCTGAGTTATATCCTGTATAATACTCCAGAGCTGCACTCACTATTCTGCTGATGATGTCACTGTGTACATACATTACATTACTTATCCTGTACTGATCCTGAGTTATATCCTGCATTATACTCCAGAGCTGTACTCACTATTCTGCTGGTGAGGTCACTGTGTACATACATTACATTACTTATCCTGTACTGATCCTGAGTTATATCCTGTATTATACTCCAGAGCTGTACTCACTATTCTGCTGGTGAGGTCACTGTGTACATACATTACATTACTTATCCTGTACTGATCCTGAGTTATGTCCTGTATTATACTCCAGAGCTGTACTCACTATTCTGCTGGTGGGGTCACTGTGTACATACATTACATTACTTATCCTGTACTGATCCTGAGTTATGTCCTGTATTATACTCCAGAGCTGTACTCACTATTCTGCTGGTGAGGTCACTGTGTATATACATTACATTACTTATCCTGTACTGATCCTGAGTTATATCCTGTATTATACTCCAGAGCTGTACTCACTATTCTCCTGGTGAGGTCACTGTGTACATACATTACATTACTTATCCTGTACTGATCCTGAGTTATATCCTGAATTATACTCCAGAGCTGTACTCACTATTCTGCTGGTGGGGTAACTGTGTATTGGAGATGTTCTCCTTCTTTAGGGTGCTCTCACCTACCTATCTTGTCGTGGATTTTATTGCTCTCAAGGGCACTGAGAATAATGGAATTGTTTTATAAGACAAAAAACAAATAAAAAATAAATAAAAAAGTAGACTGAGATTTATCGCCCATTGTTCAAGAGCGAAGATGAAAGTGCGAATCCTCCTGGAGCGGTGGCCGCCTCATCTATCAGGTGCTGAGATAAGACGGTTCTTTTGGATATGAGAACAGCCAGAAGTGTGAATTGTTCCGTCAGCGCAGATACTGTCCTCGCTTTACCTGCTCCAAAATGGGAAACTGATATGGGGGATTTGTGGGGACGCGGCTGCGGTCACCACGAGAGGCTGATGTCTCGTATTTTTTGACTCTGTAAAAAAGCTGTAAATGTGAAGATTGGAGGCGCTGGAGCCCAGACGGGGCGAGGAGACTGGAGCTGAGATACAATTACCTTTACCAAGCCAGCGCCACCTATGGGACACAATATCATACTACAAGCAACTGAAGCTTATTGTGAGGACCCAGCACTCCAGAGGTTAAACCTGTTCATTGTATTGTATGATGGTGATTAAAACACAATTCTAACATTTGTACTGTAAGGGTTAAAGTGTTAGTGTCATGAATACTTTTCACATGTCATTCAGATTTATCTAATTCAGGAGACCTGCTACAATCAGGAGTGTATATTGTGATGTTCTGCAGCAGCTGAGGTGTGTATTATGATGTTCTGCAGCAGCTGAGGTGTGTAGTATGATATCATGCAGCATCTTAAAGGGGTTATCCAGGAAAAAACTTTTTTTTATATATCAACTGGCTCCAGAAAGTTAAACAAATTTGTAAATTACTTCTATTAAAAAATCTTAATCCTTTCAGTACTTATGAGCTTCTGAAGTTAAGGTTGTTCTTTTCTGTCTAAGTGCTCTCGGATGACACCTGTCTCAGGAACCGCCCAGTTTAGAAGAGGTTTGCTATGGAGATTTGCTCCTAAACTGGGCTGTTCCTGAGACACGTGTCATCAGAGAGCACTTAGACAGAAAAGAACAACCTTAACTACAGAAGCTCATAAGTACTGAAAGGATTAATATTTTTTAATAGAAGTAATTTACAAATCTGTTTAACTTTCTGGAGCCAGTTGATATATAAAAAAAAAGTTTTTTCCTGGATAACCCCTTAACCCCTTAAGGACCAGTCCATTTTATACCTTAAGGACCGGAGCGTTTTTTGCAATTCTGACCACTGTCACTTTAAACATTAATAACTCTGGAATGCTTTTAGTTATCATTATGATTCCGAGATTGTTTTTTCGTGACATATTCTACTTTAACATAGTGGTAAAATTTTATGGTAACTTGCATCCTTTCTTGGTGAAAAATCCCAAAATTTGACGAAAAAATTGAAAATTTTGCATTTTTCTAACTTTGAAGCTCTCTGCTTGTAAGGAAAATGGATATTCAAAATAAATTTATTTTTTATTCACATATACAATATGTCTACTTTATGATTGCATCATAACATTGACGAGTTTTTACTTTTGGAAGACACCAGAGGGCTTCAAAGTTCAGCAGCAATTTTCCAAATTTTCACAAAATTTTCAAACTCAATATTTTTCAGGGACCAGTTCAGGTTTGAAGTGGATTTGAAGGGTCTTCATATAAGAAATACACCATAAATGACCCTATTATAAAAACTACACCCCCCAAAGTATTCAAAATGACATTCAGTAAGTGTGTTAACCCTTTAGGTGTTTCACAGGAATAGCAGCAAAGTGAAGGAGAAAATTCAAAATCTTCATTTTTTACACTCGCATGTTCTTGTAGACCCAATTTTTTTATGTTTGCAAGGGGGAAAAGGAGAAAATTTTTACTTGTGTTTGTAGCCCAATTCCTCTCGAGTAAGCACATACCTCATATGTCTATGTTAATTGTTCGGCGGGCGCAGTAGAGGGCTCAGAAGCGAAGGAGCGACAAGGGGATTTTGGAGAGTATATTTTTCTGAAATGGTTTTTGGGGGGCATGTTGCATTTAGGAAGCCCCTATGGTGCCAGAACAGCTAAAACCGCCCACATGCCATACCATTTTGGAAACTAGACCCCTTGAGGAACGTAACAAGGAATTAAGTGAGCCTTAATACCCCACAGGGGTTTCACAACTTTTGCAAATGTAAAAAAAAAAAAAATATATCTAAAATGCTTGGTTTCCCAAAAATTTGACATTTTTACAAAGGGTTAAATCCGAAAATACCCCCCAAAATTTGAAGCCCAATTTCTCCCGATTCAGAAAACACCCCATATGGGGGTGAAAAGTGCTCTGCTGGCGCACTCCAGGTCCCAGAAGAGAAGGAGTCACATTTGGCTTTTTTGAAGCAAATTTTGCTCTGGGGGCATGCCTCATTTAGGAAGCCCCTATGGTGCCAGGACAGCAAAAAAAAAACACATGGCATACCATTTTGGAAACTAGACCCCTTGGGGAACGTAACAAGGGGTAAAGTGAACCTTAATACCCCACAGGGGTTTCACGACTTTGGCATATGCAAAAAAAAAAGAATAAATTTTACCAAAAATGCTTGATTTCCCAAAAATTTTACATTTTTACAAAGGGTTAAAGCAGAAAATACCCCCCAAAATTTGAAGCCCAATTTCTCCCGATTCAGAAAACACCCCATATGGGGGTGAAAAGTGCTCTGCTGGCGCACTACAGGTCCCAGAAGAGAAGGAGTCACATTTGGCTTTTTTGAAGCAAATTTTGCTCTGGGGGCATGCCTCATTTAGGAAGCCCCTATGGTGCCAGGACAGCAAAAAAAAAACCACATGGCATACCATTTTGGAAACTAGACCCCTTGGGGAACGTAACAAGGGGTAAAGTGAACCTTAATACCCCACAAGGGTTTCACGACTTTGGCATATGCAAAAAAAAAGAATACATTTTACCAAAAATGCTTGGTTTCCCAAAAATTTAACATTTTTACAAAGGGTTAAAGCAGAAAATACCCCCCAAAATTTGAAGCCCAATTTCTCCCAATTCAGAAAACACCCCATATGGGGGTGAAAAGTGCTCTGTTGGCGCACTACAGGTCCCAGAAGAGAAGGAGTCACATTTGGCTTTTTTGAAGCAAATTTTGCTCTGGGGGCATGCCTCTTTTAGGAAGCCCCTATGGTGCCAGGACAGCAAAAAAAAACACATGGCATACCATTTTGGAAACTAGACCCCTTGGGGAACGTAACAAGGGGTAAAGTGAACCTTAATACCCCACAGGGGTTTCACGACTTTGGCATATGCAAAAAAAAAAAAAGAATACATTTTACCAAAAAAGCTTGGTTTCCCAAAAATTTTACATTTTTACAAAGGGTTAAAGCAGAAAATATCCCCCAAAATTTGAAGCCCAATTTCTCCCGATTCAGAAAACGCCCCATATGGGGGTGAAAAGTGCTCTGCTGGCGCACTACAGGTCTCAGAAGAGGAGTTACAAATTTTGCTCTGGGGACATGCCGCATTTCGGAAGCCCCTATGGTGCCAGGACAGTAAAAAAAAAAAAAAAAACATGGCATACATTTTGGAAACTAGACCCCTTGGGGAACGTAACAGTGTTACAGTGAGTACTTACACCTCACAGGTTTTTTGAAAAGTGGGCCATAAATTGAAAAATTAGATTTTTTTACAGTAAAATGCTGGGGTTACCCAATTATTAACATTTTCACAAGGGGTAATATGAGGAATTGGGTTACACATTTTGGAGGGCTTTTCCCCCTGACTATAAAAATACATCCACATATGGGGTAACGTGCTGGACGGGCGCACAACAAGGCTCAGAAGTCATAGAGGTCACTTTGTATTTGTGACCTTTGGCATATCAGTAGCTGACGGTTACATACATTCAGAGGAAAATACAAAAATGAAACACCCACATGTGGCACCATTACAGAAAGTACCCACCCTGAGGATTGGGTATAGGGGTAAAGAGGACATTTTTAATGCACAGGTGTTTCCTAAATTTATTTTCCAGGAATGGATGAAGGGTAGCTTTTGAAAATTGCAATTTTCAACCTATACTCTGCTTCATTTTTCTGGGAACAACTAACATGTGACTCCGAATTGTCGCCTGGAAATACGACAGAGCTCAGCGAGAACTCTTCGCATTTGAGGCGGATGTTTGTTACGGACCTAACAGTTACATACATTCAGAGGAAAATACAAGAAAGGAACACCCACATGTGAGCCTATTACAAACAGTACACCCCCTAAGGAAGGTGTATAGGGTGAAGTGGAGATTTGGAACAGACGTGTGTTCCCTTCATTTATTTTCCAGGAATGGATGAAGTGTACTATGGGGGGGAAAAAAATTGCAATTTTAGAACTGATATGCCAATTATTTTCCCAGAATGATGACCCAGAGTACAGCCAAAAGTAAAAATGATGCCCGCCCCAAACCCTATACTCTGAATCATCATTCTGGGAAGGGGATATGTGGGGCCGTCCCTATTCTGTTACCTCAAATGCGCAACCCGCTCAGGTGGAGAGAGAGAGCGTTGCGCATTTGAGGCAACTGCAAACCTCCAATGCTGTTGACTCTGTGTCCCATGACCCATTTTTGGGGGACAAAGATATTATGAGGGGCATTGGGAAAGAGGTTTTGGGTTTGATTTTTTGGGGGTAGGGTATTTTGGTATAAAATTTGGAAGATAATGTACCCTGGACTGGTACATTGGAGCCGAATTCTGGGGAATGAAATTTAGGGCAAAGGATGGAAAATTTAGTACTCCATGGAAGTGTGATACTCCCTGAAGCAGCCTATGCAGAGGCCCGGATGATCGGGGCAAGTGTCACACTGAGTGGTGGTGTCCCTGCGTCTCCCCTTCCTGTGACACACTCTGCATCTTTTCTGGGTTCGTCCCGACCTTCCAGTGTTGGGGATCACACCTGGAAAGTGTTGGCCAGGGACGATCCGGGGACCTAAAGTTCCAGAGGTGCTCTGACCCGCTCTTTGGCGATCACCATAGATGAGGGCCTTTAGAACTACCTCTTGGAACTCCAGGTATGTCCCTGTGTTGCCAGCGTTCTGGTACAGTATAAAAGAGTTGTACATGGCAACCTGTACCATGTAGACCGCAACCTTTTTATACCATACGCGTGTTTTCCGCATGGCATTATATGGCTTGAGGACTTGATCAGAAAGATCAACTCCCCCCATATACCGATTGTAGTCCAGAATACAATCGGGCTTGAGGACCGGTCCCGCGGTACCTCGCACAGGGACAGGGGTGCTGCCATTCCCATGAATTGTGGTGAGCATAAGGACATCCCTCTTGTCCTTATACCGGACCAACAACAGGTTCTCATGGGAAAAGGCACGGGACTCACCCCGGGGGATAGGAGCATGTAGTGAATGATGGGGCGGAAGGCCTCTTTGATTCTTCCGGACTGTCCCACAAGCGACCGTGGATCTGGCGGCGAGGGATGAAAAGAGAGGGATACTAGTATAAAAGTTATCCACGTAAAGGTGGTAACCTTTATCTAGCAATGGGTGCAAAAGGCCCCAAACGATTTTCTCGCTAACACCCAGAGTGGGGGAACAATCTGGGGGTTCAATGTGGGAATCTCGTCCCTCATACACCATAAACTTGCAAGTGTACCCGGAGGTACTCTCGCAAAGTTTATACATCTTCACGCCATACCGCGCTCGCTTGGTCGGGATGTATTGCCGGAAGCTGAGTCTCCCCTTGAAGCTGATGAGCGACTCATCAATAGAGACCTCCCGCCCCGGGACATAGGCCTCCCAAAATCTGGCCCCGAAGTGATTGATGACCGGCCTGATTTTATACAGGCGGTCATACGCGGGATCAGTTCGGGGGGGACATGCCGCATTATCAGCATAATGCAAACATCTCCGAATGGCCTCGAACCGGGAACGTGTCATGGCCATACTGTAGAGGGGTGTCTGGTAAAAGACGTCCCCACTCCAATATTGCCTGACACAGGGTTTTTTAACTATACCCATATGCAGCGCAAGGCCCCAAAAGGTCCTCATTTCGGCTGCATCGACTGGAGTCCAGCCGCCGGGTCTAGCTAAAAGTGAGCCCGGGTTAGCGGCGATGAACTGTTGGACGTACAGATTCGTCTGTGTAACCATCAAATTAACAAAGTCGTCACTGAAAAAATGACCGAAAAAGTCCTTTTCAGTGAACCCGGCGATGTTAATTTTGATTCCTGAGTCGCCAACAAACTCAGGAATCACGGGCTCGTGGTCCGCTGGCTCAGCCCAGTCAAGTTCTCCGGTACGGTAGTATGAGCGCCAGGGGGACTCATACTAGCATGGGGCACAGGCTCAAGGACAGAGGAGGTTTGCGGCACCGCATGGCGGCTCATCATCTGAACTAGATGATGAGGAGGACGATGAAATAAGGAAGGTGGGGTCTGCATCGTCCTCTGAGATGCTTCCAGAGTCGGAGGCAATTAGGTCATATGCCTCCTCCGCCGAAAACACTCTGCGGGCCATTTCCCTACTCTAATGGGGATACGGGTATGTGTGTGTGTGGGGGGGAAAACTTTATTGGTGTGTGTGCTGCGTGTGGTGTGGTGCGATACTACCTCCCTAACCCGCCCTAACCCGCCCTAGCCTAACCTAACTAAACTAACCCGCCCTAACAGAAAAAAATATAAAATAAAAAGGGGACTTTTAAAAAAAAGGGGGACTTCTAGCGCAAAAAAAAACCCTGCACCAAAAAAATAAGCGTTTATCTAATCAGTGGTGTGCGCACTGATTAGCGCTTGTGGCAGCAGGGGGGCGCAGAAGTCAGTGGGGGGTCCAGCCACTCAGCCCAGGACAGTGGCTGGTGGCTTGTTCACAGACCCCCACACAAAAAACCCGAAAAAATAAATAAAAAAACGCTTTACCCCGAAAAAAATGCACCCGCCTGAACCAAAAAAAAAACCGCTGATCAGTGATAAATCACCGACAGCGGTGGGACAGGCTGCGCACACAGGTACGGTCCGTCCACACAGTACACGCCTGCTACTGGTGGCACGGACCGCCTATGGGTGCAAAAAAAAATCTGCGTTAACCGAAAAAGGTGCCTTTACCACAAAAAAAAAGCTGATCAGTGATAAATCACTGACAGCGGTGAGGCACGCCGCATACACAGGTACGGTCCGGCCACACAGTACACGCCTGCTACTGGTGGCACGGACCGCCTATGGGTGCAAAAACACGCTAGAAAACCCAAAAAAAAGCGCCGGCACCACAAAAAAAAAACGCTGATCAGTACTACGGGACTGATCAGCGGCGGGTGGGCTTTAACAAACGGTGGCGGACCGCTCTTTTATAACTAAGAGGGTCCGCACACACGCTTAGTGAAAAAAAAAAAAAAAAAAAAGATCTGCGCCAAAAAAAAAGGCTGACGGCAGACCGCAGCGACCCAGCAGGGCCGGGGTCACGCAGCTAAAGGTGCTACGGACCCACGGACACCCACTGAGGTACGCCGAAAAAAAATAAATTAAAAACAATTTTTTTTTTTAAACTCTAACCCGTCCCTACCTAATCTAAAGCTATCCCTGGGATTTCTGTGCCAAGGGGCCACAGAAAGGGGGCAAGGGGCACTTTTTTTTTTACTGAGGAGATGGTGGGCAGCACGGGGCTCCGTCCTGCACACCAGATCTCTGTGGAATGGTGGGCAGAACGGAGCAACGTGCTCCTAGCCCACCAGATCCCCTCCCATTACTATGTGATTGGTGTGGCCACTTTGGCCACCCAATCACAACTGTACTGAGGGGGTGGCCACAATGCCAGCCCCCAGTACAGCATGGATGGTGATTGGTGGTGTATACTACACCACCAGTCACCATCTATATCCAGGTCACAGGGTCACACGTGACCCTGATGACCTGGAACCGCTGCAGAACGCCGGTTAGTAGTTACCGGCATCCTGCAGCGATCGCCGGTATAGGAGGTCCTCCGGACCTCCTCCGGCACACTGCCGGGATGTCTGCTGATAGAAATCAGCAGACATCCGGCTCCGATCCCCGCCCTGCGAGCGGCGGGGAACGGAATCGCAGCGCCATGGTCTTTTCCAGGTCTCTGCCATTCACCCGGCGGAGATCGGAAGCGGATCCCTACTGAAATCTTTCAGCAGGGATCCAGGGCAAACGCCAGGGGGGGGGATAATTTTGCATGATCCCGGCTGTCACAGACAGCCAGGACCATGCTAAAGTATAGGAGCGAGGTGGCAAGCCGGCCACCTCTTCCGATCCCCTGCGATCTGTCGGTTAGTTAACTGACCAATCGCAGGGGGGGGCGGTTACTTCCTCCCGCCCTGCCCGGCGCCTGGAAGTCCGGAGAGGACGGGAGGAAGACCGGAGGATGCGGCGGGGGATGGGGGAGTGCTGGGGCTCGGCTCCGGTACTTACCTCGTCCCTGGAGACCCGGATCCCGGCGATGAAGAAGGCGGCGGCGGCGACAGGTGAATGGATCTTCAGCCGCGGTCGGGCCCTTTACAGCAATGCACGTCGCCGTAAAGCGACATGCATTGCTGTATTGGGACCCTGTATACTACAACTCCCAGCATGCCCAGACAGCCCTTGGCATCTGGGCACGCTGGGAGTTGCAAATTTTGCAACATCTGGAGGTCCACAGTTTTGGGACCACTGTGCCCTTCCAGATGTTGCAAAACTACACATCCTCAGCATGCCCTTACTGTCCAGGCATGCTGGGAGTTGTAGTTCTGTAACATCTGGCCCTTCAGATGTTGCAGAACTACAACTCCCAGCATGCCTGGACAGTTTTGGCATACTGGGAGTTGTAGTTTTGCAACATCTGGAAGGGCACAGATTGGGGACCACTGTATTAGTGGTCTGCAAACTGTAGTCCTCCAGATGTTGCAAACTACAACTCCAAGCATGCTGGGAGTTATAGTTTGGCAACATCTGGCTCTAAAGATGTTGCCAAACTACTACTTCCAGTATGCCTGAGAATGTTTGGGAGTTGTGGTTTTGCAACAACTGGAGGCACACTGGTTGGGAAACATTGTCTGTTTCCTAACTCAGTGTTTCCCAACCTGTGTGCCTCCAGCTGTTGTAAAACTATAACTACCAGCATGCACTGATAGACTGTGCATGCTGGGAGTTGTAGTTTTGCAACAGCTGGAGGTTCCCCCCCTGTGAATGTACAGGATACATTCACATGGGCAGGGGGCTTACAGTGAGTATCAGGCTGCAAGTTTGCGATGCAGCAAATTTTGCGCGGCAGCTCAAACTCGCAGCGGGAAACTTGCTGTAATCCCCCGCCCGTGTGACTATACCCTAAAAACACTACACTACACTAACACAAAATAAAATAAAAAGTAAAAAACACTACATATACACATACCCCTACACAGCCCCCCTCCCCTCCCCAATAAAAATGAAAAACGTCTGGTACGCCACTGTTTTCAAAATGGAGCCTCCAGCTATTGCAAAACAACAACTCCTAGTATTGCCGGACAGCCGTTGACTGTCCAAGCATGCTGGGAGTTTTGCAACAGCTGGAGGCACCCTGTTTGGGAATCACTGGCGTAGAATACCCCTATGTCCACCCCTATGCAAATCCCTAATTCAGGCCTCAAATGCGCATGGTGCTCTCACTTTGGAGCCCTGTCGTATTTCAAGGCAACAGTTTAGGGCCACATATGGGGTATCGCCGTACTCCGGAGAAATTGTGTTACAAATTTTGGGGGGCTTTTTCTCCTTTCACCCCTTATGAAAAGGTTCAAGTTGGGGTCTACACCAGCATGTTAGTGTAAAAAAAATAATTTTTTACACTAACATGCTGGTGCTGTCCTATACTTTTCATTTTGACAAGAGGTAAAAGAGAAAAAAGCCCCCCAAAATTTGTAATGCAATTTCTCCCGACTACGGAGATACCCCATATGTGGGCGCAAAGTGCTCTGGGGCGCACAATAAGGCCCAGAAGGGAGAAAGTGCCATGGACATTTGAGGTGATTTGCACAGGGGTGGCTGATTGTTACAGCGGTTTTGACAAACGCAAAAAAAAAAAAAAAAACACATGTGACCCCATTTCGGAAACTACACCTCTCACGGAATGTAATGAGGGGTGCAGTGAGCATTTACACCCCACTGGTGTCTGACAGATCTTTGGAACAGTGGGCTGTGCAAATTAAAAATTTTGTACAGCCCACTGTTCCAAAGATCTGACAGACACCAGTGGGGGGTAAATACTCACTGTACCCCTTGTTACGTTCCTCAAGGGGTCTAGTTTCCAAAATGGTATGCTATGTGGGGGTTATTTTGCTGTTCTGGCACCATAGGGGCTTCCTAAATGCGACATTTGCTCTCAAAAAGCCAAATGTGACTCCTTCTCTTCTGAGCATTGTAGTTCGCCCGTAGTGCGCTTCAGGTCAACTTATGGGGTACCTCCATACTCAGAAGAGATGGGGTTACAAATTTGGGGGGTATTTTCTGCTATTAACCCTTGCAAAAATGTGAAATTTGGGGGGCAGCACACATTTTATTGAAATTTAAAAATTTTTTTTTACATATGCAAAAGTCGTGAAACACCTGTGGGGTATTAAGGCTCACTTTATTCCTTGTTACGTTCCTCAAGGGGTCTAGTTTCCAAAATGGTATGCCATGTGTTTTTTTTCCTGTTCTGGCACCCTAGGGGCTTCCTAAATGCAACATGCCCCCCAAAAACCATTTTAGAAAAACGTACTCTCCAAAATCCCCTTGTCGCTCTTTCCCTTCTGAGCCCTCTACTGCGCCCGCCGAACACTTTACATAGACATATGAGGTATGTGCTTACTCGAGAGAAATTGGGCTACAAATACAAGTATACATTTTCTCCTTTTACCCCTTGTAAAAATTCAAAAATTGGGTCTACAAGAACATGCTAGTGTAAAAAATGAAGATTGTGAATCTTCTACTTCACTTTGCTGCTATTCCTGTGAAACACCTAAAGGGTTAAAATGCTGACTGAATGCTATTTTGAATACTTTTGGGGGTGCAGTTTTTATAATGGGGTCATTTGTGGGGTATTTCTAAGATAAAGACCCTTCAAATCCACTTTAAACCTGAACTGGTCCCTGAAAAATTGTGATTGTGGAAATTTTGTGAAAAATTGCTGCTGAACTTTGAAGCCCTCTGGTGTCTTCCAAAAGTAAAAACTTGTCAATTTTATGATGCAGACACAAAGTAGACATATTGTATATGTGAAAAAAAATTTTTGGGGGGGAATATCCATTTTCCTTACAAGCAGAGAGCTTCAAATTTAGAAAAATGCTAAATTTTCAAATTTTTCATCAAATTTGGGGATTTTTCACCAAGAAAGGATGCAAGTTACACAAAAATGGCGGGGTCCTAAGGTGTAAAATGGCTGGGTCCTTAAGGGGTTAAGCATCTATTATATAATTTTGCAGCAGGTGAGGTGTGTTACAATGTCCTGCAGCAGCTGAGGTGTGTATTATGATGTTCTGCAGCAGCTGAGGTGTGTATTATCATGTTCTGCAGCAGCTGAGGTGTGTATTATGATGTTCTGCCACAGCTGAGGTGTGTATTATGATGTTCTGCAGCAGCTGAGGTGTGCATTATGATTTTCTGCAGCATCTGAAGCATGTATTATTTGATTTTACAACAGGTGAGGTGTGTTACAATGTCCTGCAGCAGCTGAGGTGTGTATTATGATGTTCTGCAGCAGCTGAGGTGTGTATTATGATGTTCTGCCAGCAGCTGAGGTGTGTATTATGATGTTCTGCAGCAGCTGAGATGTGTATTATGATGTTCTGCAGCAGCTGAGGTATGTATTATGATGTTCTGCAGCATCTGAGGTTTATCTTATGGTATGCAACAGCTGAGTTTTATATTATGCTGTTCTGCAGAATCTGAGGCGTAGAGTACAATGTTCTGCAGCAGCTGAAGAACCTCTTTTTTGAGAGTTGGGGCACTATATGTCAGTGGATGGTGCAGAAGATGGATCCTGTTATGAGTGATTCTGCGCAGCGCTGTCCCGGCACAGTCCTCCGGCTGTGGCTTCGCGGTGCGATGTTTATACTGTTATTATTTACTCGTCCTTTGCTGTGTATTATTTGTGGATACGGTTAAGCCCTGTATAAATACTGTTTGTCTGGAAATGCTCCTTAAGCCTCTCGTCTGCGGTTCGCCGTGAGCTCGGCAGCGTTGTCGTTTCTTGAAGGGGGAGCGCGGACGCGATCCTGAGCTCTTTCATATGTTAATCTCTTGTTTGTTGCTCTTCGGCTTTGTAGACGCGGCTGTTGGATCAACAATGATAAAATAACAATGTGCCAGTGTGATTCCTTCCCCACCGCGTTTTGTCCTCGCAGTTAATTATCTGACTATATGTGCCGTTCTACAAGTGCAAATCGGCTCGGCGGGTCTGTGCGCAGCATTGGGGACTCCTAGATCTATAGGAAGTCATTAATGCTTCATACATGTGGGTATCCTAATCTGTAGTATGACGTGGACCAATGTTTCTCAACCAGGGCGCCCCCCAGCTGTTGGCTCTCCAGGCATGCTGGGAGTTGTAGTTTAGCAACAGTTGGAGGCATCCCTGGTTGGGAAATACTGACCTATACTATATACTACTATATAGTACAACATGCTGGGAGTTGTAGTTTTGCAACAGCTGGGGGCATACTACTTGGAAAACACTGGTATAGTCTTATATAATACTTTAATAATACTTTAACACTGCTGCCTACTATGGTGGTACTGCTGCCTAATATGGGGGACACTGCTGCCTACTATGGGATTACTTCTGCCTACTATAGGTGTACAGCTGCTTACTAGGGGGACACTGCTGCCTACTATGGGGGACATTGCTGCCTAATATGGGGGTACTGCTGCCTAGTATGGGGGCACTACCTCTGCCTACTATGGGTTAAACTGCCGGCTACTATGGGGGACACTGCTGCCAAATATTGAGGTACTGTCCTGGAATGCTGGGAGTTGTAGTTTTGCAACAGCTGGTGGCATACTGAATGGAAAACACTGGGATAGTCATATAATACTTTTACAATACTTTAACACTGCTGCCTAATATGGAGGTACTGCTGCCTACTATCGGGGTACTGCTGTCTACTTTGGGGGACACTGCTGCCTAATATGGGGAACACTGCTGCCTAATATGGGGAACACTGCTGCCTAATATGGGGGTACTGCTGCATAGTATGGGGATACTGCAAGTTACTATGGGTGAAACTGCCATCCACTATGGGGGACACTGCTGCCTAATATGGGGGTACTGTCCAGGCATGCTGGGAGTTGTAGTTTTGCAACAGCTGGGGGCGTACTGATTGGGAAACGATGGAATAGTCTTATATAATTAACAATACTTTAACACTGCTGCCTACTATGGGGGTACTGTTGCCTACTATGGGGGTACTGCTGCCTACTATGGGGGTACTGCTTTCTACTTTGGGAAACACTGCTGCTTAATATGGGGGCACTGCTGCCTTCTATGAGGAACACTGCTGCCTAATATGGGGGTACTGCTGCCTAGTATTGGGATACTGCCGCTGCCTACTATTGGGGAAACTGCCAGTTACTATGGGGAACACTGCTGCCTACTATGGGGGACACTGCTGCCTAATATGGGGGCACTGTCTGGGCATGCTGGGAGTTGTAGTTTTGCAACAGCTGGGGGCATACTGATTGGAAAACACTGGGTGTGTTATATAATACTTTAACAAAACTTTAACACTGCTGCCTACTATGGGAAGACCACTGCCTACTTTGGTGGTACTGCTGTCTACTTTGGGGGGCACTGCTGCCTACTATGCGGGTATTGCTGTCTACTTTGGGGGACACCGCTGCCTAATATGGCGGGCACTGCGGCCTACTGTGGGGGTACTGCTGCTTAGCCCTTTAAGGACCAAGCCCATTTTTACCTTAACCCCTTGGGGATGGAGGGTTTTCCAGTTTTTGCACTTTCGTTTTTTCTTCCTTAACTTTTAAAAATCATAACCCTTACAATTTTGCACCTAAAAATCCATATGATGGCTTATTTTTGCTCCACCAATTCTACTTTGTAATGAGTCAATCTACGGCAAAACGGAAAAAAAATCATTGTGCGACAAAATTGAATAAAAAATGCAATTGTGTAACTTTTGGGGGCTTCCGTTTCTACACAGTACATTTTTCGGTAAAAATGACACTTTGGGGGAGAGTAATTAAAACCTTTCCAGAGGAAAAGATGCTGAGTTGCCCATAGCAACCAATCAGATTGCTTCTTTCATTTTTGAAAAGGCCTCTGAAAAATGAAAGAAGCGATCTGATTGGTTGCTATGGGCAACTCAGCAACTTTTCCTCTGCACAGGTTTTGATAAATCTCCCCCTTTATCTTTATTCTGTAGGTCCATACGGTTAAAATGATCCCCTACTTATATAGGTTGGATATTGTCGGACTTCTGGAAAAAATCATAACTACATGCAGGAAAATTTATATGTTTCAATTTGTCATCTTCTGACCCCTATAACTTTTTTATTTTTCTGCGTATGGGGCGGTATGAGGGATAATTTTTTGCGCCGTGATCTGAAGATTTTTGTGGTATCATTTATGTATTGATCAGACTTTTTGATCACTTTTTATTCATATTTTCATTATATAAAAAGTGACCCAAAATAGGCTATTGGGTGATGGGGATGATGAAAGGTGAAGGTGGGGGTGACGGGGATGATGAGAGGTGCAGGGGGGGGGGGGGGTGATGGGGATGATGAGAGGTGCAGGGGGGGTGATGGGGATGATGAGAGGTGCAGGGGGGTGATGGGGATGATGAGAGGTGCAGGGGGGGTGATGGGGATGATGAGAGGTGCAGGAGGGGGTGATGGGGATGATGAGAGGTGCAGGGGGGGGGGGTGATGGGGATGATGAGAGGTGCAGGGGGGGTGATGGGGATGATGAGAGGTGCAGGGGGGTGATGGGGATGATGAGAGGTGCAGGGGGGGTGATGGGGATGATGAGAGGTGCAGGAGGGGGTGATGGGGATGATGAGAGGTGCAGGGGGGGGGGTGATGGGGATGATGAGAGGTGCAGGAGGGGGTGATGGGGATGATGAGAGGTGCAGGGGGGGGGGGTGATGGGGATGATGAAAGGTGAAGGGGGGGGGGTGACAGGGATGATGAGAGGTGCAGGGGGGGGTGATGGGGATGATGAGAGGTGCAGGGGGGTGATGGGGATGATGAGAGGTGCAGGGGGGTGATGGGGATGATGAGAGGTGCAGGGGGGGGGGTGATGGGGATGATGAGAGGTGCAGGGGTGGGGGTGATGGGGATGATGAGAGGTGCAGGGGGTGATGGGGATGATGAGAGGTGCAGGGGGGGGGGTGATGGGGATGATGAGAGGTGCAGGGGGGGTGATGGGGGTGATGAGAGGTGCAGGGGGGGTGATGGGGGTGATGAGAGGTGCAGGGGGGGTGATGGGGGTGATGAGAGGTGCAGGGGGGGTGATGGGGATGATGAGAGGTGCAGGGGTGGGGGTGATGGGGATGATGAGAGGTGCAGGGGGGGGTGATGGGGATGATGAGAGGTGCAGGGGGGGGGGTGATGGGGATGATGAGAGGTGCAGGGGGGGGTGATGGGGGTGATGAGAGGTGCAGGGGGGGGGGTGATGGGGATGATGAGAGGTGCAGGGGTGGGGGTGATGGGGATGATGAGAGGTGCAGGGGGGGGGTGATGGGGATGATGAGAGGTGCAGGGGGGGTGATGGGGGTGATGAGAGGTGCAGGGGGGGTGATGGGGGTGATGAGAGGTGCAGGGGGGGTGATGGGGGTGATGAGAGGTGCAGGGGGGGGGTGATGGGGATGATGAGAGGTGCAGGGGTGGGGGTGATGGGGATGATGAGAGGTGCAGGGGTGGGGGTGATGGGGATGATGAGAGGTGCAGGGGGGGGTGATGGGGATGATGAGAGGTGCAGGGGGGGGGGTGATGGGGATGATGAGAGGTGCAGGGGGGGGGGTGATGGGGATGATGAGAGGTGCAGGGGGGGGTGATGGGGGTGATGAGAGGTGCAGGGGGGGTGATGGGGGTGATGAGAGGTGCAGGGGGGGTGATGGGGATGATGAGAGGTGCAGGGGGGGTGATGGGGGTGATGAGAGGTGCAGGGGGGTGATGAGAGGTGCAGGGGGGGTGATGGGGATGATGAGAGGTGCAGGGGGGGTGATGGGGGTGATGAGAGGTGCAGGGGGGGTGATGGGGGTGATGAGAGGTGCAGGGGGGTGATGGGGATGATGAGAGGTGCAAGGAGGGGTGATGGGGATGATGAGAGGTGCAGGGGGGTGATGGGGATGATGAGAGGTGCAGGGGGGTTATGGGGGTGATGAGAGGTGCAGGGGGGTGGGTAATAGTGTTGAGCGGCATAGGCCATATTCGAATTCGCGAATATTCGCGAATATATGGACGAATATTCGTCATATATTCGCGAATATTCGCATATTCGTCATACCCTCGTTTTATTTTCGCATATGCGAATATTTGCGTATGCGAAAATTTACAGATGTGAAAATTAGCATATACAAAATTAGCATAAGGTAAAATTCGCATATACGAAAATTTGCATATGCTAATTTTCGCATATGCGAATGTTCGCTCGCCAGTCTCACACAGTAGTATTAGAGCCTTCTTTACACCACACAAGCTGGAAGCAGAGAGGGATGATCACTGTGATGTGTACTGTGAAGAAAAAAAAAAAAAAAAAAAAAAAAAAAAAAAAACGAATATTCGTAATTACGAATATATAGCGCTATATTCGCGAAATTCGCGAATTCGCGAATATGCGATATTCGCGAATAATATTCGAATTGCGAATATTCGCGAGCAACACTAGTGGGTAATGAAAGGTGCAGGGGGGGTTATGGGGGTGATGAGGAGAGGGGGGGTTATAGTAGTGAAGAGGAGGGGTTTGGCGGGGGATTTGTGGGTGATGAGAACACAGAGGATAAGAGGGGTGTATATGTATATATGATGTGTATGCATGTATGTCCGAATTATATTCAGGGTACAGTGTGTGGCAGTATTATATTCAGGGGGTACAGTGTGTGGCAGTATTATATTCAGAGGGTACAGTGTGTGTCAGTTTTATATTCAGGGTACAGTGTGTGGCAGGATTATATTTAGTGGGTACAGTGTGTGGCAGGATTCTATTCAAGGTACAGTGTATGGCAGTATTCTATTCATGGTACAGTGTATAGCAGTATTATATTCAGGGTACAGTGTATGGCAGTATTTTATTCAGGGTACAGTGTATGGCAGTATTCTATTCATGGTACAGTGTGTGGCAGTATTATATTCAGGGTACAGTGTATAGCAGGATTCTATTTAGTGGGTACAGTGTGTTGCAGCATTATATTCATGGTACAGTGTGTGGCAGTATTATATTCAGTGGGTACGGTGTATAGCAGTATTATATTCAGGGTACAGTGTGGGGCAGTATTATATTTAGTGGGTACAGTGTATAGAAGTATTATATTCAGAGTACAGTGTGTGGCAGGATTATATTCAGTAGATACAGTGTATAGCAGTATTATATTCAGGGTACAGTGTGTGGCAGCATTATATTCAGTGGATACAGTGTATAGCAGTATTATATTCAGGGTACAGTGTGTGGCAGCATTATATTCAGTGTACAGTGTATGGCAGGATTATTTTTAGTGGGTACAGTGTACAGCAGTATTATATTCAGGGTACAGTGGGGGCAGTATTATATTCAGGGTACAGTGTATGGCAGTATTATATTTAGTGGGTACAGTGTATAGCAGTATTATATTCAGTGGATACAGTGTGTGTCAGTATTATATTCAGGGTACAGTGTATGGCAGGATTATATTTAGTGGGTACAGTGTATAGCAGTATTATATTCAGGGTACAGTGTGGGGTAGTATTTTATTTAGGGTACAGTGTGTGGCAGTATTATATTGAGGGTACAGTGTGGTGCAGCATTATATTCAGTGGATACAGTGTGGTGCAGAATTATATTCAGTGGATACAGTGGGTGGCAGTATTATATTCAGGGTACAGTGTGGGGCAGTATTATATTCAGGGTACAGTATGTGGCAGGATTATATTTAGTGGGTACAGTGTATAGCAGTATTATATTCAGGGTACAATGTGGGGCAGTATTATATTCAGGGTACAGTGTATAGCAGTATTATATTCAGAGTACAGTGTGGGGCAGTATTTTATTTAGGGTACAGTGTGGGGCAGTATTTTATTTAGGTTACACTTTCTGGCAGGGTTATAATGATTACTGTCTTCATGCAGAGGATGAGGATCTGCTGACAGTGAGGAGTCAATGATGTCTGGATATCAGACTCTGCAGAGAAGATGGAGCTGGAGGAAGACCTGGTCTCTGGACCAGATGAAGAAGAAAAGATAACAGAGAAGATGTCACTCAAGTCAGAAGACGTCACTCAGGTCACTGATATCATTGTGTATTCTCCTGACCGTCCCATCAGAGCTGTAGTCACTTGTAAGTTCTGCAGTGATGATGGGTAAAACTGTGTCCAATTTGTGTCTCTCCAGCTGTTACAAAACTACAACTCCCATTGCCAGAGGCTCTTCAGACATGATGGGAGTTTTAGCTTTCCAACAACTGGAGAACCACTTCAACCGAGATTGTGGGGCGCCACAAGGTTAGCTTGCACAGGGCGCCTGAACACCTAAGGCCGGCCCTGATAGCGCGCACAACCACGATCAATGCCACGCGCTATTAGCCACGGGTCCCAGTCGTTGATAGAGGCCGGGCCCGACTTGTTATGATGCCCCGCATTATAGACAGGGAGCAGGTTGATGGCGTATAGGTATGTCCTCCGTCCCCAAGGAGTTAAGGACCAGGCCAATTTTATTTTTGCATTTTCGTTTTTTCCTCCTCGTCTTCTAAAAATCGTAACCCTTTTATATTTTCATCCACAGACTAGTATGAGGGCTTGTTTTTTGCACGACCAGTTGTCCTGCGTGATGACATCAATAAGTTTACCATAAAATGTATTGCGCAATCAAAAAAATACTATTTGAGTGGGGAAATTAAAAAGAAAACCGCAATTTTGCAAATTCGGGAAGGTTTTCGTTTTCACGCCGTACAATCTACAGCAAAAATGACGTGTTCTTTATTCTGTGGCTCAATACAATTAAAATGATAATCATGATAATATACTTTTCTATTATTGTTGTACTTAAAAAAATCGCAAACTTTTTAACCAAATTAGTATGTTTAATATCCTTCTATTTTGACGACCTGTAACATTTTCATTTTTCCGTATAAGCGGCGGTATGAGGGCTCATTTTTTGCGCCATGATCTGTACTTTGTATTGATACCACATTTGTGTATATAAAACTTTTACAATTTTTTTTTTAATGTTTTGTTTTGATAAAATGAGACAAAAAAAGCAGCAACTTTGCGCTTTTTTTTTACGTTCACGCCGCTCACCGTACGGCATCAATAACATTATATTTTACTAGTTCGGACATTTACGCGCACGGTGATACCAAATATGTGTATAATTTATTGTTTTTTACACTTTATGGGGGTAACAAGCAAAAAAAGGACATTGTACATTTTTATTGGGGGAGGGGATTTTTCAATTTTTTTTCCCTTTTTAATTTATTTTTTCCTTTTTTCCTTTCATTTTTACACTTTAATTGTCCCCATAGATGCATATTTATAGCAATCCTTTGATTGCTAATACTGTTCAGTGATATGCAATCTCAGACCAGAGCAGAAGACCCGTGGAAGGCGGCGGAGGCAGGTGAGGGGACCTCCTGTATTGATCACGGCATCTGAGGGGTTGAGGGGTGCCGTCTACTACATCTTTCTTTGTCTTGCTGAATGTGTCTTATTGGTTGCTATGGGCTGTGTTGTGATTGATTACTATAGGCTGTGCTGCAATTGGTTACTATGGGCTGTGCTGCAATTGGTTACTATGGGCTCTGCTGCGATTGGTTACTATGGGCTGTGCTGTTATTGGTTGCTATGGGCTGTGTTGTGATTGATTACTATAGGCTGTGCTGCAATTGGTTACTATGGGCTGTGCTGCAATTGGTTACTATGGGCTCTGCTGCGATTGGTTACTATGGGCTGTGCTGCGATTGGTTACTATGGGCTGTGCTGTTATTGGTTACTATGGGCTGTGCTGCAATTGGTTACTATGGGCTCTGCTGCGATTGGTTACTATGGGCTGTGCTGCGATTGGTTACTATGGGCTGTGCTGTTATTGGTTGCTATAGGCTGTGCTGTTATTGGTTATGATGGGCTGTGCTGTGATTGATTGCTATGGGTTGTGCTGTGATTGATTACTATAGGCTGTGCTGCAATTGGTTACTATGGGTTGTGCTGTGATTGATTGCTATGGGTTGTGCTGTGATTGATTACTATAGGCTGTGCTGCAATTGGTTACTATGGGTTGTGCTGTGATTGGTTACTATGGGCTGTGCTGCAATTGGTTACTATGGGTTGTGCTGCAATTGGTTACTATGGGCTGTGTTGTGATTGGTTGCTATGGGCTGTGCTGTGATTGGTTACTATGGGCTGTGCTGTTATTGGTTACTATGGGCTGTGCTGCGATTGGTTACTTTGGGCTGTGCTGCGATTGGTTACTATAAGCTGTGCTGTGATTGGTTACTATAGGCTGTGCTGTTATTGGTTGCTATAGGCTGTGCTGTGAATGGTTACTATGGGCTGTGCTGTGATTGATTGCTATGGGTTGTGCTATGATTGATTACTATAGGCTGTGCTGCAATTGGTTACTATGGGTTGTGCTGTGATTGGTTACTATGGGCTGTGCTGCAATTGGTTACTATGGGCTGTGCTGCGATTGGTTACTATGGGCTGTGTTGTGATTGGTTGCTATGGGCTGTGCTGTGATTGGTTACTATGGGCTGTGCTGCGATTGGTTACTATGGGCTGTGTTGTGATTGGTTGCTATGGGCTGTGCTGTTATTGGTTACTATGGGCTGTGCTGTGATTGGTTGCTATGGGTTGTGCTGTGATTGGTTACTATAGGCTGTGCTATGATTGGTTGCTATAGGCTGTGCAGTGATTGGTTACTATAGGCTGTGCTATGATTGGTTGCTATAGGCTGTGCAGTGATTGGTTACTATGGGCTGTGCTGTGATTGATTGCTATGGGTTGTGCTGTGATTGATTACTATAGGCTGTGTTGTGATTGGTTGCTACGGGCTGTGCTGTGATTGGTTACTATGGGCTGTACTGTTATTGCTTATTATGGGCTGTGCTGTGATTGGTTGCTATGGGCTGTGCTGTGATTGGGTACTATGGGCTGTGCTGTGATTGGTTACTATAGGCTGTGCTATGATTGGTTGCTATAGGCTGTGCAGTGATTGGTTACTATGGGCTGTGCTATGATTGGTTGCTATAGGCTGTGCTGTTATTGGTTACTATGGGCTGTGTCGTGATTGATTGCTATGGGCTGTGCTGTGATTGGTTGCTATGGGCTGTGCTGTGATTGATTGCTATGGGCTCTGCTGTGATTGGTTACTATAGGCTGTGCTGTGATTGGTTACTATAGGCTGTGCTGTGATTGGTTACTATAGGCTGTGCTGTGATTGGTTACTATAGGCTGTGCTGTGATTGGTTACTATAGGCTGTGCTGTGTTTGATTGCTATGGGCTGTGCTGTGATTGGTTGCTGTGCTGTGATTGATTGCTATGGGCTGTGCTGTTATTGGTTGCTATAGGCTGTGCTGTGATTGGTTACTATGGGCTGTGCAGTGATTGGTTACTATGGGCTGTGCTGTGATTGGTTACTATGGGCTGTGCCGTGATTGGTTGCTATGGGCCGTGCTGTTATTGGTTGCTATGGGCTGTGCTGTGATTGGTTACTATGGGCTGTGCAGTGATTGGTTACTATGGGCTGTGCAGTGATTGGTTACTATAGGCTGTGCTGTGATTGGTTGCTATGGGCTGTGCAGTGATTGGTTACTATAGACTGTGCTGTGATTGGTTGCTATGGGTTGTGCTGTGATTGATTGCTATAGGCTGTGCTGTGATTGGTTACTATAGACTGTGCTGTGATTGGTTACTATGGGCTGTGCTGTGATTGATTGCTATAGGCTGTGCTGTGATTGGTTACTATAGGCTGTGCTGTGATTGGTTGCTATGGGTTGTGCTGTGATTGTTTGCTATAGGCTGTGCTGTGTTTGATTGCTATGGGCTATGCTATGACTTTGTGGTGAGGGTGTGATGAGGGCAGATGGAATTACCCTAGGGGCAGATGGCATTAACCCCTTGTGTTCGTGACGCCAGGGCGTTGTTTATCCTTTACACCACCCGAAGGAATACTACTGAATCCTGGGCTAGCCACTGGGGCAAATAATGACCCCGACGCCAGGTTACGGAACAACAGCAGCTTTACTGAGTCAGCCAGGTGTAACAGTCAACACAGCTTGGCTGGGCCCATGGAGGTGACCAGTGACTTCAGAGACCTTAGGGCTTGCTGAGACTTATAGTGGACTTGGACAATTTGGCTGCAGGCCACGCAGAGTTGAGACAGGATGACTTGGACTGACTTGACTATGACAGACTATGACTGACTTGACCCCTTCTGTAGCTTACCAGGCTTTGACTTGGACCTGGGGGGTAGTGGACTTGAGGATCCATCGCTGCTGACTGACTTTAGGCTCCTCTGGACTCCAGGCACACCTAGGACTTGACCTCACTGCAACTCAGCATACAAAAGAGTAAGAGCTAGCTCCACATAGGGCTTATATGGGGGAGACTAGGAGGGGTCCCAAAGGTCACCCTTAGGTCACATGGTCACTGATACCTCACTGGGTTGCAATCACATGACAACAAGTTAATCACATGACAACAGGTCTTATAACTATAACACAATATATGTACATTATACTGTATAACATTGGCATGGAGATAAATATACAAGGAGACAGGTGTAAGGGGGCCCAGGGGTCACTGTATGGAGGCTGCCAGACAGGGCAGCTAGGGTACAGAGGTGCAACTCCTGTACTGGGCCACCACAACTTGTGACTATGAGCTGTGCTATGATTGGTTGCTATTGGCTGTGCTGAAATTGGTTGCTATGGGCTGTGCTGTTATTGGTTGCTATGGGCTGTGCCGTGATTGGTTGCTAAGAGCTGTGCTGTTATTGGTTACTATGGGCTTTGCTATGATTGGTTGCTATGGGCTGTGCTGTTATTGGTTGCTATGGGCTGTGCTGAAATTGGTTGCTATGGGCTGTGCTGAAATTGGTTGCTATGGGCTGTGCTGTTATTGGTTCCTAGAGGCTGTGCTGTGATTGGGTCCTATGGGCTGTGCTGTTATTGGTTGCTATGGGCTGTGCTGTTATTGGTTACTATGGGCTGTGCAGTTATTGGTTGCTATGGGCTGTGCTGTGATTGGTTGCTATGGGCTGTGCTGTGATTGGTTGCTATGGGCTGTGCCGTGATTAGTTTCTATGGGCTGTGCCGTGATTGGTTACTATGGACTGTGCTGTTATTGGTTACCATGGGCTGTGCCGTGATTGGTTGCTATGGACTGTGCTGATATTGGTTACTATGGACTGTGCTGTTATTGGTTACTATGGGCTGTGCTATGATTTGATGCTATGGGCTGTGCTGTTATTGGTTGCTATGGGCTGTGCTGTTATTGGTTGCTATGGGCTGTGCCGTGATTGGTTGCTATGGGCCGTGCTGTTATTGGTTGCTATGGGCTGTGCTGTGATTGGTTACTATGGGCTGTGCAGTGATTGGTTACTATGGGCTGTGCAGTGATTGGTTACTATAGGCTGTGCTGTGATTGGTTGCTATGGGCTGTGCAGTGATTGGTTACTATAGACTGTGCTGTGATTGGTTGCTATGGGTTGTGCTGTGATTGATTGCTATAGGCTGTGCTGTGATTGGTTACTATAGGCTGTGCTGTGATTGGTTGCTATGGGTTGTGCTGTGATTGTTTGCTATAGGCTGTGCTGTGTTTGATTGCTATGGGCTATGCTATGACTTTGTGGTGAGGGTGTGATGAGGGCAGATGGAATTACCCTAGGGGCAGATGGCATTAACCCCTTGTGTTCGTGACGCCAGGGCGTTGTTTATCCTTTACACCACCCGAAGGAATACTGCTGAATCCTGGGCTAGCCACGGGGGCAAATAATGACCCCGACGCCAGGTTACGGAACAACAGCAGCTTTACTGAGTCAGCCAGGTGTAACAGTCAACACAGCTTGGCTGGGCCCATGGAGGTGACCAGTGACTTCAGAGACCTTAGGGCTTGCTGAGACTTATAGTGGACTTGGACAATTTGGCTGCAGGCCACGCAGAGTTGAGACAGGATGACTTGGACTGACTTGACTATGACAGACTATGACTGACTTGACCCCTTCTGTAGCTTACCAGGCTTTGACTTGGACCTGGGGGGTAGTGGACTTGAGGATCCATCGCTGCTGACTGACTTTAGGCTCCTCTGGACTCCAGGCACACCTAGGACTTGACCTCACTGCAACTCAGCATACAAAAGAGTAAGAGCTAGCTCCACATAGGGCTTATATGGGGGAGACTAGGAGGGGTCCCAAAGGTCACCCTTAGGTCACATGGTCACTGATACCTCACTGGGTTGCAATCACATGACAACAAGTTAATCACATGACAACAGGTCTTATAACTATAACACAATATATGTACATTATACTGTATAACATTGGCATGGAGATAAATATACAAGGGGACAGGTGTAAGGGGGCCCAGGGGTCACTGTATGGAGGCTGCCAGACAGGGCAGCTAGGGTACAGAGGTGCAACTCCTGTACTGGGCCACCACAACTTGTGACTATGAGCTGTGCTATGATTGGTTGCTATTGGCTGTGCTGAAATTGGTTGCTATGGGCTGTGCTGTTATTGGTTGCTATGGGCTGTGCCGTGATTGGTTGCTAAGAGCTGTGCTGTTATTGGTTACTATGGGCTTTTCTATGATTGGTTGCTATGGGCTGTGCTGTTATTGGTTGCTATGGGCTGTGCTGAAATTGGTTGCTATGGGCTGTGCTGAAATTGGTTGCTATGGGCTGTGCTGTTATTGGTTCCTAGAGGCTGTGCTGTGATTGGGTCCTATGGGCTGTGCTGTTATTGGTTGCTATGGGCTGTGCTGTTATTGGTTACTATGGGCTGTGCAGTTATTGGTTGCTATGGGCTGTGCTGTGATTGGTTGCTATGGGCTGTGCTGTGATTGGTTGCTATGGGCTGTGCCGTGATTAGTTTCTATGGGCTGTGCCGTGATTGGTTACTATGGACTGTGCTGTTATTGGTTACTATGGGCTGTGCCGTGATTGGTTGCTATGGACTGTGCTGTTATTGGTTACTATGGACTGTGCTGTTATTGGTTACTATGGGCTGTGCTATGATTTGATGCTATGGGCTGTGCTGTTATTGGTTGCTATGGGCTGTGCTGTTATTGGTTGCTATGGGCTGTGCCGTGATTGGTTGCTATGGGCACGTGCTGTTATTGGTTGCTATGGGCTGTGCTGTGATTGGTTACTATGGGCTGTGCAGTGATTGGTTACTATGGGCTGTGCAGTGATTGGTTACTATAGGCTGTGCTGTGATTGGTTGCTATGGGCTGTGCAGTGATTGGTTACTATAGACTGTGCTGTGATTGGTTGCTATGGGTTGTGCTGTGATTGATTGCTATAGGCTGTGCTGTGATTGGTTACTATAGGCTGTGCTGTGATTGGTTGCTATGGGTTGTGCTGTGATTGTTTGCTATAGGCTGTGCTGTGTTTGATTGCTATGGGCTATGCTATGACTTTGTGGTGAGGGTGTGATGAGGGCAGATGGAATTACCCTAGGGGCAGATGGCATTAACCCCTTGTGTTCGTGACGCCAGGGCGTTGTTTATCCTTTACACCACCCGAAGGAATACTGCTGAATCCTGGGCTAGCCACGGGGGCAAATAATGACCCCGACGCCAGGTTACGGAACAACAGCAGCTTTACTGAGTCAGCCAGGTGTAACAGTCAACACAGCTTGGCTGGGCCCATGGAGGTGACCAGTGACTTCAGAGACCTTAGGGCTTGCTGAGACTTATAGTGGACTTGGACAATTTGGCTGCAGGCCACGCAGAGTTGAGACAGGATGACTTGGACTGACTTGACTATGACAGACTATGACTGACTTGACCCCTTCTGTAGCTTACCAGGCTTTGACTTGGACCTGGGGGGTAGTGGACTTGAGGATCCATCGCTGCTGACTGACTTTAGGCTCCTCTGGACTCCAGGCACACCTAGGACTTGACCTCACTGCAACTCAGCATACAAAAGAGTAAGAGCTAGCTCCACATAGGGCTTATATGGGGGAGACTAGGAGGGGTCCCAAAGGTCACCCTTAGGTCACATGGTCACTGATACCTCACTGGGTTGCAATCACATGACAACAAGTTAAACACATGACAACAGGTCTTATAACTATGACTGTTGAGACCCAATTAGCTCCTAGCAGGCTATAACTACCCCTCCCCCTTTTTACAATAATTAATTAAATAATAACTGACACAACAACAATTCAACTTTTTATGGGTGGGGATCACCACAGCTTTATTTATAAAATTACTTATATAAATAACAATTTAACTGTAACAAAGACACCGATTGGCTTCTTGCCAACCCGAGAGGTGCTGCCACACTGTCCTGTGTGGAGGTCTACCCCGGGTTGACCCCGCTTTCACCGTCTTCTTACCGCCAAACTGTGACTTACAATAAACAGAGATACAAAAAGGGAGGGAGGGCAAAACTCCGGGTCCTGGGCAGATTGAGGGGGGAAGGGAGGCACCACAGCTATAAATACCCAGGGGAGGGCCTCTGAAAGCCCGGGAAACTATTAAACCCCTGATTGGTGCACTCCTTCCCCCCACCCATGGGACATACCAGTATAGTTACCAACAAGTTTTACAGGCGGGGGAGGGGGCTAAAAACCTTGCCTGTATATTTCTTAACCTCTTAACTGCTCACCAGTCAGGGGGCAAGCTAGTTATGCACAGCTTGCCCCTCTAAACACAATATATGTACATTATACTGTATAACATCGGCATGGAGATAAATATACAAGGGGACAGGTGTAAGGGGGCCCAGGGGTCACTGTATGGAGGCTGCCAGACAGGGCAGCTAGGGTACAGAGGTGCAACTCCTGTACTGGGCCACCACAACTTGTGACTATGAGCTGTGCTATGATTGGTTGCTATTGGCTGTGCTGAAATTGGTTGCTATGGGCTGTGCTGTTATTGGTTGCTATGGGCTGTGCCGTGATTGGTTGCTATGAGCTGTGCTGTTATTGGTTACTATGGGCTGTGCTATGATTGGTTGCTATGGGCTGTGCGGTTATTGGTTGCTATGGGCTGTGCTGAAATTGGTTGCTATGGGCTGTGCTGTTATTGGTTCCTAGAGGCTGTGCTGTGATTGGGTCCTATGGGCTGTGCTGTTATTGGTTGCTATGGGCTGTGCTGTGATTGATTACTATAGGCTGTGCTGTGATTGGTTACTATAGGCTGTGCTGTTATTGGTTACTATGGGCTGTGCAGTTATTGGTTGCTATGGGCTGTGCTGTGATTGGTTGCTATGGGCTGTGCTGTGATTGGTTGCTATGGACTGTGCCGTGATTAGTTTCTATGGGCTGTGCCGTGATTGGTTACAATGGACTGTGCTGTTATTGGTTACTATGGACTGTGCTGTTATTGGTTACTATGGGCTGTGCCGTGATTGGTTACTATGGACTGTGCTGTTATTGGTTACTATGTACTGTGCTATGATTTGATGCTATGGGCTGTGCTGTTATTGGTTGCTATGGGCTGTGCTGTTATTGGTTGCTATGGGCTGTGCCGTGATTGGTTGCTATGGGCCGTGCTGTTATTGGTTGCTATGGGCTGTGCTGTTATTGGTTACTATGGGCTGTGCAGTTATTGGTTGCTATGGGCTGTGCTATGATTGGTTGCTATGGGCTGTGCTGTGATTGGTTGCTATGGGCTGTGCCGTGATTGGTTGCTATGGACTGTGCTGTTATTGGTTGCTATGGACTGTGCTGTTATTGGTTACTATGGGCTGTGTCGTGATTGGTTGCTATGGACTGTACTGTTATTGGTTACTATGGACTGTGCTGTTATTGGTTACTATGGGCTGTGCTATGATTTGATGCTATGGGCTGTGCTGTTATTGGTTGCTATGGGCTGTGCCGTGATTGGTTGCTATGGGCTGTGCTGTTATTGGTTACTATGGGCTGTGCTATGATTGGTTGCTATGGGCTGTGCTGTTATTGGCTGCTATGGGCTGTGCCGTGGCTGGTTGCTATGGGCTGTGCTGTTATTGGTTACTATGGGCTGTGCTATGATTGGATGATATGGGTTGTGCTATGATTGGATGATATGGGCTGTGCCGTGACTGGTTGCTATGGGCTGTGCTGTTATTGGTTACTATGGGCTGTGCTATGATTGGATGATATGGGCTGTGCTGTTATTGGTTGCTATGGACTGTGCCGTGATACGTTTCTATGGGCTGTGCTATGATTGGATGATATGGGCTGTGCTGTTATTGGTTGCTATGGGCTGTGCCTTGATACGTTTTTCTATAGGCTGTGCTGTGATTGGTTGCTATGGGCTGTGCTGTTATTGGTTGCTATAGGCTGTGCTGTAATTGGTTGCTATTTGAGTGTTGACCCGCAGGGTGCCAGAACTCACTTGGTATTGGCAGCCGCACTTTGAGTGAAAGCACGCAGCACACGTTCACTCAACGTTCCGGCTGTTGATCAGCAGAGGAGTTTATATGGATCAGGCTGGATGTCTGGACTGTATTACACACATTCACTTATTTATTTATGTGTCGCTGTGTCCACTTTTTGTGTTCTTTGTGTGTTACTAGGAATAGGTCAGGGTGCGATGCCCTTTGAGTGTTCCTCCTACCAGTCTAGAGAAGGTATGTGTGGCCATCAGGTTTCTCACCTCCCTACAAAAATCCCCAGGTATTCCTGCTTCGGTAGGGATGTTGACCGGTTTTACGGTTCCTTGGCTGACATCTGGGTTAACGCCTAATTGTTCGCCAGAAGCACTTTTGGTCCCTGAGTAGATTCGGTGAAAAGGAACATTGGGGGACATGTATCATTGCATTTAGACAATTTTTCCCGTCTACAAATTTTGCGCAATTGCGCTTTTTTTGCATAGAGCTGCGTTTTTTTTGGTGGACAGTTTTCTAAAGTTGTCACCAGTTTGGTCTACAGTACACCACCTAATCCAGTGGACTGGTATTTATCAATTGCGCAAAAAAAAAGTAGATGGTTTTTTTTGCGCAATTGCGCTTTTTTGCAAGAAAAGTAGTCTAAACCTAAGAGTGCTAGCAAGGACTCGTAGAAAATGGCAGACGGTGGAAGATGCAGGTGGGGGATGCAGGAGCCGTCTCTCAGCACTGCAGTACTACAACTACTCCCATCATGGGACAGAATCTGTCCCATAATGGGAGTAGTTGTAGTACCGGAGCGCTGAGAGACGCACATCCCCTGTCTGCGGGACTCTATTGTGACTGTTAGGACTACTACTCCCATCATGGACAGACTCTGTCCATGATGGGAGTTGTAGTCCTGGGACTGAAGGACAGATCGCAGCAGGTCATTCTCCAGAGACCCGCTGCGATCTGCATTTATTAACTTAAAAACCCGGCGGTATATGCGGCTCCACTGCGCTGCCGACTCCTCCTGTATACAGATGTCACAATTCATAATCCCCGCCTCCAGGAGAGGGGAGCTCTGATTGGTGGAAAGCTATTCACCACTATTAGCCAATCAGAGCTCCTGACTTCTGGTGGGGATTATGAATTGTGACAGGTCTATACAGGGGAGCGAGTGGAGCCGCTTCTACAGTACTGCATACAATTGTTATGTGTATTGTACCCCCCCCCCAGACTAATACTGACCCCTTCTACAGTATATAATTGTTATGTGTACTGTACCCCCCCCCCCAGACTAATACTGACCCCTTCTATAGTATATAATTGTTATGTGTATTGTACCCCCCCCCCCAGACTAATACTGACCCCTTCTACAGTATATAATTGTTATGTGTACTGTACCCCCCCCAGACTAATACTGACCCCTTCTATAGTATATAATTGTTATGTGTACTGTACCCCCCCCCCCCCAGACTAATACTGACCCCTTCTACAGTATATAATTGTTATGTGTACTGCCCCCCCAGACTAATACTGACCCCTTCTATAGTGAGCGCTGGGACCGCTGTGTGATTGACAGGTCCCCAGCGCAAGTGTCCGGCCCCACTGACCTTTATATGTTATAACTCTTTATGATACACACTGCCCGTCCTCCTCTTCATTCTTCTCATACCGGAGACGCGCGGCTTCTGCTTTCACTATAGTCAGAGCGCCCCCTGCCGTTGTCTGACCCCAGCCCCGTGCAGTGTGGAGGCCGGGAGGGGGCGCTCTGTCTATAGACTATGATACAGAAGCCGCGCGTCTCCGGTATGAGAAGAATGAAGAGGAGGACGGGCAGTGTGTATCATAAAGATTTATAACATATAAAGGTCAGTGGGGCCGGACACTTGCGCTGGGGACCTGTCAATCACACAGTGGTCCCAGCGCTCACTATAGAAGGGGTCAGTATTAGTCTGGGGGGGGGTACAGTACACATAACAATTATATACAGTACTGTAGAAGCGGCTCCACTCGCTCCCCTGTATAGACCTGTCACAATTCATAATCCCCGCCAGAAGACAGGAGCTCGGATTGGTGTATAGTGGTGAATAGCTTTCCACCAATCAGAGCTCCCCTCTCCCGGTGGCGGGGATTATGAATCGTGACATCTGTATACAGGAGGAGGGGGGAGGGGAGTGCAGCGTTGCCGCTGGCTTTTTAAGTTAATAAATGCAGATCGCAGCGGGTCTCTGGAGAATGACCTGCTGCGATCTGTCCTTCAGCCCGAGGACTACAACTCCCATCATGGACAGAGTCTGTCCATGATGGGAGTAGTAGTCCTAACAGTCACAATACAGTTTCGCAGCTGGGGGATGTGTAAGAGCCATCCCTCAGCACTGCGGTACTACAACTACTCCCATCATGGGACACAAAATTTCCCATGATGGGAGTAGTAGTCCAAGGGCAGACTGACGGATCTCAGGGGTCTCACTCTTGAGACCCCTTGCAACTTCTCCGCCCCTGCCTCCTAGTGATGACATCATTAGGGGGCGGAGCTTCACAGTCCAGGCCTGAAGCCAGGGTGGTAAGTATGGCTCTGTTCTCATTATGCGTTTTGCATAATGGGAACAGAGCCTTTTTGGCAGTGTGTTCCCAAACAGGGAGACTCCAGCTGTTGTTTACCTACAGCCCCCATGATGGGAGTTGTAGTTTAGCAACAATTGGAGGCTCCCTCTTTAGGAACACACTGCATTATGTGCGCTCTACCCAGGGGAGAGCGCCAAAAATGTCATTTCAGATAAGTGAATGCAGAGGACTACCTGAGATTCGGTGGAGTGTGACGATGACTAGCATTTTTTTAATGTCAATAAAAGGGTTAACGAGGGCTGTGGGGGAGTGTTTTTTTAAATCCATTTTTTATTTCATGTGTTGTGTTTTTTATCATTGAAATTTCAGGCTTAGTAGTGGAAGCCGTCTTGTAGACGGAATCTATTACTAAGCTGGGCTTAGCGTTAGCCCCGAAAACAGCTAGCGCTAACCCCCAATTATTACCCCGGTACTAACCACCACAGGGGTGCCGGGAAGAGCCGTTACCAACAGGCCCGGAGCATCAAAAATAGCGCTCCTTGGCCTAGGCGGTAACAGGCTGGGGTTATTTAGGCTGGGGAGGGCCAGTAACAATGGTCCTCGCCCATCCTGGTAATGTCAGGCTGTTGCTGATTGGTTGGTGTCTGATTGACACTGAAAATAGGGGGAAGCCTATGTGTTGTTTTTTTTTGTAATAAAAAAAAGTGTGTGGTTCCCCATATTTTCAGTGTCAGTCAGATACCAACCAATCAGCAACAGCCTGACGTTACCAGGGTGGGCGAGGACCATTGTTACTGGCTCTCCCCAACCTAAATAACCCCAGCCAGGAGCGCTATTTTTGACACTCCAGGCCTGTTGGTACTGGCTCTTCCCGGCAACCCTGTGGCGGTGGGTAACGGGGTAATAATTGGGGGTTAGCGCTAGCTGTTTTTGTGGCTAACGCTAAGCCCGGCATTGAAAAAAAAATGTATTTAAAAAAAAAAAAAAACACTCCCCACACAGCCCTCATTAAACCTTTTATTGACATAAAAAAAAGCTGTCATCATCGCAATACACTGAATCTGACGTAGTCCTCCCCATTCACGTATCTGAAATGAGAAAAAAAAAAGGTTAGGACATCATTTGCGATCTCGCCTGGTGAGTGCGCCCATACTGCAGTGTGTAACAGGGAGCCTCCAATTGTTCTTGTCTGCCTACTGTATCCTGTATATACAGTCATCTATAGATGGCTGTATATACAGGAGAGCGCACAAAGATTTAACTCAGAGCTGCAGTGTGGGTTAACTCTTTCCTTGCTGGGCTCCTGTATAGTATACATGGATACACTATGCCCCCTGTATACTATACAGCGGGCGGAGGTAAGTAGTGATGCTCTGCACCCTGTATATGTATATGCTATACATCACTTCTTACCTCCTTACACTCCGTGGGGCGGGCGCTCTGCACCCTGTATATGTATATGCTATACATCACTCCTTACCTCCTTACACTCCGTGGGGCGGGCGCTCTGCATCCGACCCATGGAGTAGTACCTGCAGTGAAAAAAATGCACACAGGGTACAAAAATGTTTGTTTCCGCACACCAGCAAAAATGCAAGAAAAAACACAAGGGGGGAGATTAATCAAAACCTATGTAGAGGAAGAGCGGTGCAGTTGCCCATAGCAACCTATCAGATTGCTCCTTTCATTTTTGTAAAGAAGCAATCTGATTGGTTGCCATGGGCAACTGCACTACTCTTCCTCTGTACAGTTTTTGATAAATCTCCCCCAAGAAAAATTACCAAAATGCAGGAAAAGCTGGGACCGTTTTTCAGGCGTTTTTGCTGGTGGACAAAAAAAAAACCTCAGTGGAATCCTGAAAAACAATAGAACAAAATCCCAGCGTCCAGGATACACCACTATTCCTGTGAGGTGTAGAACAGGTCTACAAATAGAACTTTGTGGAGATTTAGACCATTGCACGAAATTTATCATGGGGCTTGCACAAGTTTGATAAATTTGGAGAAATTGCTCCAAATTTAGACCAAACAAAATGATCTACAAAAAACGTCTACCAAAAACAACATTGATACATCTCCCCCATTGTACCTGGAACCTAGTAGGTGCCCTCCGACTGGGAGGGGAAGGGTTTGGTTTGTTGGAGGGTGAGAAGGGCTTGGGATGGACCACATCCTTGTGCATGTTTTTTAGAAGATCTAGCTTAGGTCTGACTTATTCGAAGGTTCTAGTCTAGGTCTGATTTATATACTGTAGATGGTGTAGTCTGGAGTCTGATTTATATAGATGGTGTATTCTAGAGTTTGATTTATATAGATGGTGTAGTCTGGAGTCTAATTTATATAGGTGGTGTAGTCTGGAGTCTAATTTATATAGATGGTGTAGTCTGGAGTCTAATTTATATAGGTGGTGTAGTCTGGAGTCTGATTTATATAGATGGTGTAGTCTGGAGTCTGATTTATATAGATGGTGTAGTCTGGAGTCTAATTTATATAGGTGGTGTAGTCTGGAGTCTAATTTATATAGGTGGTGTAGTCTGGAGTCTAATTTATATAGGTGGTGTAGTCTGGAGTCTAATTTATATAGGTGGTGTAGTCTGGAGTCTAATTTATATAGGTGGTGTAGTCTGATTTATATAGATGGTGTAGTCTGGAGTCTGATTTATATAGATGGCGTAGTCTGGAGTCTGATTTATATAGATGGTGTAGTCTGGAGTCTGATTTATATAGATGGTGTATTCTGGAGTCTGATTTATATAGATGGTGTAGTCTGGAGTCTGATTTATATAGATGGTGTAGTCTGGAGTCTAATTTATATAGATGGTGTAGTCTGATTTATATAGATGGTGTAGTCTGGAGTCTAATTTATATAGGTGGTGTAGTCTGGAGTCTGATTTATATAGATGGTGTAGTCTGGAGTCTAATTTATATAGGTGGTGTAGTCTGGAGTCTAATTTATATAGGTGGTGTAGTCTTTAGTCTGATTTATATAGATGGTGTAGTCTGGAGTCTAATTTATATAGGTGGTGTAGTCTGGAGTCTAATTTATATAGGTGGTGTAGTCTGGAGTCTAATTTATATAGGTGGTGTAGTCTGGAGTCTAATTTATATAGGTGGTGTAGTCTGGAGTCTGATTTATATAGATGGTGTAGTCTGGAGTCTAATTTATATAGGTGGTGTAGTCTGGAGTCTAATTTATATAGGTGGTGTAGTTTGGAGTCTGATTTATATAGGTGGTGTAGTCTGGAGTCTAATTTATATAGGTGGTGTAGTCTGGAGTCTAATTTATATAGATGGTGTAGTCTGGAGTCTGATTTATATAGCTGGTGTAGTCTGGAGTCTAATTTATATAGATGGTGTAGTCTGGAGTCTGATTTATATAGATGGTGTAGTCTGGAGTCTAATTTATATAGATGGTGTAGTCTGGAGTCTAATTTATATAGGTGGTGTAGTCTGAAGTCTAATTTATATAGATGGTGTAGTCTGGAGTCTAATTTATATAGATGGTGTAGTCTGGAGTCTAATTTATATAGATGGTGTAGTCTGGAGTCTAATTTATATAGATGGTGTAGTCTGGAGTCTAATTTATATAGGTGGTGTAGTCTGAAGTCTAATTTATATAGATGGTGTAGTCTGGAGTCTAATTTATATAGGTGGTGTAGTCTGGAGTCTAATTTATATAGGTGGTGTAGTCTGAAGTCTAATTTATATAGATGGTGTAGTCTGGAGTCTAATTTATATAGATGGTGTAGTCTGGAGTCTAATTTATATAGATGGTGTAGTCTGGAGTCTAATTTATATAGATGGTGTAGTCTGGAGTCTAATTTATATAGATGGTGTAGTCTGGAGTCTAATTTATATAGATGGTGTAGTCTGGAGTCTGATTTATATAGATGGTGTAGTCTGGAGTCTAATTTATATAGATGGTGTAGTCTGGAGTCTGATTTATATAGATGGTGTAGTCTGGAGTCTAATTTATATAGATGGTGTAGTCTGGAGTCTGATTTATATACGTGGTGTAGTCTGGAGTCTAATTTATATAGATGGTGTAGTCTGGAGTCTGATTTATTTACAGGGTCTGGTCTGGGGTTTGATATATTTAGATGGTCTAGGGCAGTGTTTTCCCATCAGGGTGCCTCCAGCTGTTGCCAAACCCAGCATGCCCGGACTACGCTGTCTGGGCATGCTGGGAGTTGTAGTTTTGCAACAGCTGGAGGCACCCTGATTGGGAAACACTGGTCTAGGGTCTGATTTATTCAGAGAGTCTGATCTGGAGTAATATATACTTTGGGGGTCTGGGTCCGATTTATTTAGAGAGTCAGGTCTGGAGTGTGATATATATATACACAGTGGGGCAAAAAAGTATTTAGTCAGCCACCAATTGTACAAGTTCTCCCACTTAAAAAGATGAGAGAGGCTGTAATTTTCATCATAGGTACAGTGATCCCCCCGACCTACGATGACCCCGACATACGATCATTTCAGCATATGATCACTCTCAGAGGCCATCACATGGTGAAGGCAGCATCACCATACGATGCTTCTGTATGTCGGGGCCATCGCATAAACGGCTATCCAGCAGCGCAGACTGTTTCAGCCACTTAATGCCGTTTAATGTGCCCTGTGTGCTCCGGTAAGTGTCACTCACCTGTCCCCGCCGCTCCAGACTGTCCTCTTCATGCTCCGCTGCATAGCTGTCGCTCTCCTTCATCGTCATCACGTCGCCACGCACGCCGTCCCGTCATCCAATAGGAGCGGCATGTGCGGCGACGTGATGACAGCGATGGAGAGTGACGATCCAGGGCGTCCCTCAACAGAAATATAAATAAGTATCTATGGTTCGTTTTGAATGAATTACCATCGTATGTTGAGGGATCACTGTGGTACCTCAACTATGAGACACAGAATGACAAAAAAGAAATCCATCAAATCACATTGTCTGATTTATAAAGCATTTATTTGCAAATTATGGTGGAAAATAAGTATTTGGTCAATAACAAAAGTTCATCTCAATACTTTGTTACTGTATGGGCTGATTATAGATTTTCTATATTTGGAACCTTCATTAAGACTATACATAAAGTGTGTGTTAACTTTTCATCTTCCGTATACTAATAAAGATTTACTATAGCGTTTTTATGCACATTTAAAGGGGTACTCCGGTGAATTTCTTTTAAATCAACTGGTGGTAGAAAGTTAAACATATTTGTAAATTACTTCTATTAAAAAATTCTTAATCCTTCCAGTACTTATTAGCTGCTGAATGCTACATAGGAAATTCCTTTATTTTTGGAACACTGATGACATCACGAGCACAGTCTCTGTCCATTTTAGCAACCGTGCATAGCAGATGTATGCTAAGGGCAGCATGGTGGCTCAGTGGTTAGCACTGCTGCCTTGCAGTGCTGGGGACTTGGGTTCAAATCCCACTAAGGACAACAATAAATAAAGCGTTATTATTATTATAATAACGTCAGCAGAGAGAACTGTGCTCGTGATGTCATCAGAGAGCATTCCAAAAAGAATTTCCTCTGTAGTATTCAGCAGCTAATAAGTACAGGAAGGATTAAGATTTTTTAATAGAAGTAATTTACAAATATGTTTAACTTTCTGCCACCAGTTGATTTAAAAGAAGATAGGTTTTCACCGGAGTACCCCTTTAAGTTATTTTAGAAAACAATTCCTGGTGTCTAGTGGTTTAACTCTGCAGCACCAAAAACCAGACACCACTAAAATGCGGCATGGACCCATTCCTGTATAAACTGCCAACAACTATCAATATCAAAACAAAGCAGACACGATATACATAACAGCCACATTAGTATCGGCAAGGAAAGGATCCCCCGTCCTTTAGTGCTGGATTTCGATTAAAATAACACTTGACTAAATGTAATGTAATCATGGGGCCCCGCTTCTCTTTATTCAGCGGTAGAGAAATGAATAGGATATAATAGGATATAATAGGATATGCACAAGGGTCATATTGAGGCATTTGCTGATGTTGATTTCTCTTTAGTTGCTTCTTATCTTCTTGCCAACTTGTTTAAGCCTTGGATACCTTGGTAACAGTGTCGATGTGATATTATGTTGCAGCAGTGGGTCATCCTATTTCATTAAAGAGAAAGTAGCATCTGTTTTTTTTTTTATCTGTTTCTACTTTCTGATTGTAATTATTCTATTTTTATGTACATTGTTATGTTTGGCTGACATCTTGCCTGAGCTGCTATAGCAGCATTTAGGCTGGGTTCACACCATGTTTTGTTACTACGGTTCCCGTATGCGGCTGGGAGGAGGGGGGGGGGGGGGGCTTAATCGCGGAGCCCGCATTCAGCCGTATAGGGGAACCGTATTTAATGCATGTCTATGAGCCCGCACTCAGCCGTATAGGGGAACCGTATTTAATGCATGTCTATAAGCCGACCGGAGTGAACCGCAGCCTCCGGTCGGCTGCGTTTTCGGCCGTATGCGGTTTCCCGACCGTAAGCAAAAACGTGGTCAACCATCAGGACTCCGCCCCCGTGTGACGTCACGCCCCTCCCATAGACTTGCATTGAGGGGATGGGGCGTGACATCACACGGGGGCGGAGTCCTGACGTCACGGACTTCCGTTCCCGTGGTCGCGACCCAGACCCTCCAGCGCTTCCGGACAAAAAACAGGTGGGTGCCGTATGCAATATTGCGGGGGTCCCCACCGGCAGGACCCCCGCGATCAGACATCTTATCCCCTATCCTATGGATAGGAGATAAGATGTCATGGGTGGGAGTACCCCTTTAATTCTCTAGGTACGCCAATGGTTTAGTTCCCTAAGGTTGGTGATAGATTGTGAAAGGGTTAATTACCAGTCGTATCTTGTCATATCCCTAGGAGAGTGTTCAGGGGTCTTTCATACTACACAGCTTCAAATTGCTCACGGATAGTGGCAAAATGATCGGTTCTTGACGAAAGTCATGTGACTACCTCCCCTAGACGTGTAAACAATGGCTTCATCATTATCCACATCTGCTTGCCTCTAATTTAGCGCGCGACCTTCCCGGCGACCTGCTGAATGCGTAATTACCGTACAGTCGGAGTACTTTTAGATGTTCGTCACATGAAGGAGAACACAAGGACCGTATCCTATAAAACATATATTCTTCTCTGTGGAGTAAATCAGGCGACAAGTCAGGCGTGAGTCACCGGTGAGAAGATAAGTAAACCAGATAAACAGGAGGACGTCGCCGAGAAGATGGAGGGAATCACATGTGGTCCGTGATAATTGTCTTTATTAAAGGGGTACTGCGGTGATTAACAATTTTTATAAAATCCACATTTACAGATTTTGTAAATTACTACTATATAAAAATCTTAACCTTTCCAGTACTTATCAGCTGCTGTATGCTCCACAGGAAGTTGTGTAGTTCTTTCCAGTCTGACCACAGTGCTCTCTGCTGACACCTCTGTCCATGTCAGGAACTGTCCAGAGTAGGAGAAAATCCCCATAGCAAACCTCTCCTGCTCTGGACAGTTCCTGACATGGACAGAGGTGTCAGCAGAGAGCACTGTGGTCAGACTGGAAAGAACTACACAACTTCCTCTGGATCATACAACAGCTGATAAGTACTGGAAGGATTAACATTTTATATAAAAATAATTTACAAATCTGTTTAACTTTACGGCACCAGTTGATTTTAAATTGTTTTCCACCGTAGTACCCCTTTAATATTCAGGAGATCCAATGATTTAAGGCAGAGTCATTGAAGTGAACTAAGGGGCCCTACTACCAGGATTAACATGGGTTCACATAGGTACCTGCACCTGAGAAATATCCGTACCTGTCTATGTGAATTCTCCTACCATAGATATCAAATACTATATATAGAGTAATACATACATGTAGGTGCGCTACTGTGGTAGATGTAGACAGTGACATATGATTAACCCTCAAAATGATGTTAAAATGGAGACATTACCCAGTATATCCTTATATGAAGGACATACCTGAGCCCGCACACCAACACCAAGGTTTCTCAAGTAGCACGGGACCTAACACTAACCTACCTGTGCCGTATGGGCAATACCAGGGGCCAGTGGGCAATTACAGCGGCATTAGGTCCGACTCGCAGTTCCCTCCAGTGTGGCTGAGCACATACAGTGGGAGGAGGGAGGAAGACTATGAGCCCCACCCAAGATGGCGGATATGTTGCCGGCCCCACAGGTGAACCTTAACCCCTTCAGGACGGAGCCCATTTTGGCCTTAAGGACCGGAGCGTTTTTTGCACATCTGACCACTGTCACTTTAAACATTAATAACTCTGGAATGCTTTTAGTTATCATTCTGATTCCGAGATTGTTTTTTCGTGACATATTCTACTTTAACATAGTGGTAAATTTTTGTCGATACTTGCATCCTTTCTTGGTGAAAAATCCGTAAATTTGATGAAAAATTTGAAAATTTTGCATTTTTCTAACTTTGAAGCTTTCTGCTTGTAAGGAAAATGGATATTACAAATACATTTTTTTTGGTTCACATATACAATATGTCTACTTTATGTCTGCATCATAAAATTGATGAGTTTTTACTTTTGGAAGACACCAGAGGGCTTCAACGGTCAGCAGCAATTTTCCGATTTTTCACAAAATTTTCAAACTCAGTATTTTTCAGGGACCAGTTCAGGTTTGAAGTGGATTTGAAGGGTCTTCATATTAGAAATACCCCATAAATGACCCAATTATAAAAACTACACCCCCCAAAGTATTCAAAATGACATTCAGTAAGTGTTTTAACCCTTTAGATGTTTCACAGGAATAGCAGCAAAGTGAAGGAGAAAATTCACAATCTTCATTTTTTACACTCGCATGTTCTTGTAGACCCAATTTTTGAATTTTTTCAAGGGGTAAAAGGACAAAATTTTTACTTGTATTTGTAGCCCAATTTCTCTCGAGTAAGCACATACCTCATATGTCTATGTTAATTGTTCGGCGGGCACAGTAGAGGGCTCAGAAGGGAAGGAGCGACATGGGGATTTTGGAGAGTACGTTTTTCTGAAATGGTTTTTGGGGGGCATGTCACCTTTAGGAAGCCCTTATGGGGCCAGAACAGCAAAAAAAAAAACACATGGCATACCATTTTGGAAACTAGACCCCTCGGGGAACGTAACAAGGGATAAAGTGAACCTTAATACCCCACAGGTGTTTCACGACTTTTGCAAATGTAAAAAAAAAAAAAAATGTTTACCTAAAATGCTTGTTTTCCCAAAAATTTTTAATTTTTAAAAAGGGTAATAGCAGAAAATACCCCTAAAAATTTGAAGCCCAATTTCTCCCGATTCAGAAAACACCCCATATGGGGGTGACAAGTGCTCTGCTGGCGCACTACAGGTCTCGGAAGAGAAGGAGTCACATTTGGGTTTTTGAAAGCAAATTTTTCTCTGGGGCATGCCGCATTTAGGAAGCCCCTATGGTGCCAGGACAGCAAAAAAAAAACCCACATGGCATACCATTTTGGAAACTAGAGCCCTCGGGGAATGTAAAAAGGGGTTAAGTGAACCTTTATACCCCACAGGTGTTTCACGACTTTTGCATATGTAAAAAAAACAATTTTTTTTACCTAAAATGCTTGTTTTCCCAAAAATTTTACATTTTTAAAAAGGGTAAAAGCAGAAAATACCCCCCAAAATTTGTAACACAATTTCTCCCGAGTACGGCGATACCCCATATGTGACCCTAAACTGTTCCTTTGAAATACGACAGGGCTCCAAAGTGAGAGCGCCATGCGCATTTGAGGCCTAAATTAGGGACTTGCATAGGGGTGGACATAGGGGAATTCTACGCCAGTGATTCCCAAACAGGGTGCCTCCAGCTGTTGCAAAACTCCCAGCATGCCTGGACAGTCAACGGCTGTCCGACAATACTGGGAGTTGTTTTGCAACAGCTGGAGGCTCCGTTCAGGAAACAGTGGCGTACCAGACGTTTTTCATTTTTATTGGGGAGGGGAGGGGGGCTGTATAGGGGTATGTGTATATGTAGTGTTTTTTACTTTTTATTTTATTTTTTGTGGTAGTGTAGTGTAGTGTTTTTAGGGTACAGTCGCACGGGCGGGGGTTCACAGTAGTTTCTCGCTGGCAGAAAGTTTGCGGCAGCTCAAACTTGCAGCCAGATACTTACTGTAAGCCTCCGCCCATGTGAGTGTACCTTGTACGTTCACATTGGGGGGGACATCCAGCTATTGCATAACTACAACTCCCAGCATGCCCGTTGGCTGTCGGTGACTGCTGAGAGTTGTAGTTTTGCAACAACTGTAGGCACACTGGTTATGTATCACTGAGTTTGTGACCTAACTCAGTGTTTCACAACCAGTGTGCCTCCAGCTGTTGCAAAACTACAACTCCCAGCATGTACGGTGCATGGTGTACGGTGACTGCTGAGAGTTGTAGTTTGCAACAGCTGGAGGCACACCGGTCGTGAAACACTGAGTTAGATAAAAAAAAACTCTAAGTTTCACAACCAGTGTGCCTTCAGCTGTTGCAAAACTACAACTCTCAGCAGTCACCGACAGCCAACGGGCATGCTGGGAGTTGTAGTTATGCAACCAGCAGATGCACCACTACAACTCCCAGCATGCACTTTAGCTGTCTGTGCAAGCTGGGATTTGTAGTTATACAACAACTGAAGGTACACTTTTCCATAGATAAAATGTGCCTCCAGCTGTTGCAAAACCATAAGTCCCAGCATGACCATAAGGGCATGCTGGGAGTTGTGGTGGTCTGCCTCCTGCTGTTGCATAACTACAGCTCCCAGCATGCCCTTTTTGCATGCTGGGAGCTGTTGCTAAGCAACAGCAGGAGGCTGTCACTCACCTCCAACGATCCACGCCGGAGAGTCAGTCCCGCCGCCGCCGCTGCTCCTGGGGCCCCGATCCCAACATTGACGCCGGGGATCGGGGTCCCCAGCACCCGGGGTGCACGTCCCGCACCCGCTCACGTCCTCCGGAAGAGGGGCGGAGCGGGTGCGGGAGTGACACCCGCAGCAGGCGCCCTGATTGGTCGGCCGGTAATCCGGCCGACGAATCAGGGCGATCGTGAGGTGGCACCAGTGCCACCTCACCCCTGCAGACTCTGGCTGTTCGGGGCCGTCAGAGACGGCCCCGAACAGCCAGTAATTCCGGGTCACCGGGTCACTGGAGACCCGATTGACCCGGAATGGCCGCAGATCGCTGGACTGAATTGTCCAGCGATCTGCGGCGATCGCCGACATGGGGGGACATAATGACCCCCCTGGGCGATATGCCGGGATGCCTGCTGAACGATTTCAGCAGGCATCCGGCTCCGGTCCCCAACCGGCTAGCGGTGGGGACCGGAATTCCCACGGGCGTATGGATACGCCCTGCGTCCTTAAGGACTCGGGATGCAGGGCGTATCCATACGCCCTATGTCCTGAAGAGGTTAATGCTGCCTATAATAGTGATTATGGCACAAGATTTGGAGTTTATAAACCTCCAAGAATAAGATTTGAACAACAAGATAAAACATGGTTTCAAATGGCAGGAAATGCTCAACCCTACATGCAGTTGTGCATATATACTGGGGGAGCAGATCCTGCGCTCGTGGTCCGTTGCTAAGGACGATCCCCAACATAAAATGCAGACAATGGGGGACGCCTGCAGCGGACTACAAGTGCAAGATAGAAGAAAGGGAATCCAGCTCACCCCTCCAGTGTACGGATCAGAGCCCGGCACACGATATGCAGAAGAAGACGATGATCCAGCATTTGAAGTGAAGATCACATGACTGTTAAAACCGCCCATACCACAGACACGTTTCGAGCGCATGCGCTCGAAACGCGTCTGTGGGATGGTCGATTTTAACAGTGTCATGTGATCTTCAATAAAGCTATCGTACTTCAAGTGCTGGATCATCGTCTTCTTCAGCAGACCACAATGGCGGCCTACACCCGATGAAAAGTGTGGATGTGTAACCTATAGAATAATACATACATGTAGGTGCGCTACTGTGGTAGGTGTAAACAGTGACATATGATTAACCCTCAAAATGATGTTTAAATGGAGACATTACCCAGTATATACTTTTATATATACATTCAAATGGCATTTCCTGCCATTCGAAACCAAGTTTTTTCTTGTTGTTCAAATCTTATTCTTGGAGGTTTATAAACTCCAAGTCTAATGCGCCATAGTCACTATTATAGGCAGCATTAAGGTTCCCCTGTGGGGCCGGCAACATATCCGCCATCTTGGGTGGGGCTCATAGTCTTCCTCCCTCCTCCCATTGTATGTGCTCAGCCACACTGGAGGTAACTGGGAGGAGGCTGCGAGTCGGACCTAATGCCGCTGTAATTGCCCACTGGCCCCTGGTATTGCCTATACGGCACAGGTAGGTTAGTGTTAGGTCCCGTGCCACTTGGTAAACTTTGGCGTTGGTGTGCGGGCTCAGGTATGTCCTTCATATAAGAATATACTGGGTAATGTTTCAATTTTAACATCATTTTAAGGGTTAGTTATATGTCACTGTTTACATCTACCACAGTAGTGCCCCTAAATGTATGTATTACTCTATATGTTACAAATCCATACTTTTCATTGGGTGTAGGCCGCCATTGTGACACTTGTGGTCTGGTGCAGGCGTCCCCCATTGTCTGCATTTTATGTTGGGGATCACCCTTAGCAACGGACTACAAGCACAGGATCTGCATGAATGCACAACTGCATTTGGGGTTGAGCATGTTCTGCTGCGGTGTCCCGGTACCGTATTGCACACCGAACCTTGTATGGTGGTCCCCAAAATCAGAGTTACTACGTTCAGGTAGGGTTCTCCAGGTGGGACAGCCCTTAGTCGCCATTTCCTTTTCTAATTTTATGATGTTTATGTGTATATATTTAATAATTTGTATTTAATATAATGCATATTAGTATGCTTACCTTGTTAGTATCGCAGGACCTTGGGTCATGTGACTATGTTAATTCCTCTATGGTATGCTGGAGGACCTTTGGAGGTCCTTGGGTCACATGTTTGCCCATAACCCTTTGTAGAGATGATTGACAGAAGTATTGGACCAATTAGCTCTAGTCCAGCCCCTGCCCATATAAGGGAGCTGTAGCCAATTATCGCTCTCTTGGGTTTCTGCTCTCGTGGATGCCGGACTAGCAGGACGGATCTGCGCAACTTTCAAAGACAAGCTAGGCCAGAAGCCAGCCGACCTCAGCCTAAACTAAACCATGAGTCCTAACCTAAATCCCACTAAAGCTAGCGTGACTACTGGACCGAAACTAAATCTCCTAAATCCAGTGGAACAGCGCATATCAGTCTACGAACTCTAAAACGCTTAAGGTCCCAACCACTGTTAATCTCTAAGAGACTTTGCTTGTACAGAGACTGTTCCGGTTATGAAGTTTGCATAAAATCTTCAGTAAAGTTCCGACTGTTTTCAGCAAACTCAACGGTTGTGGACATTCAATAATTCTATACCTCCCTATAGCTCTTGGGAAGGGTGGCGGTAGGACAAGTGTTACGCCGAGCGCTCCGGGTCCCCGCTCCTCCCCGGAGCGCTCGCAACATCCTCGCTACTGCAGCGCCCCGGTCAGATCCACTGACCGGGTGCGCTGCGATACCGCCTCCAGCCGGGATGCGATTCGCGATGCGGGTGGCGCCCGCTCGCGATGCGCACCCCGGCTCCCGTACCTGACTCGCTCTCCGTCGGTCCTGTCCCGGCGCGCACGGCCCCGCTCCCTAGGGCGCGCGCGCGCCGGGTCTCTGCGATTTAAAGGGCCACTGCGCCCCTGATTGGCGCAGTTGTTCTAATTAGTGTGTTCACCGGTGCACTCCCTATGTATACCTCACTTCCCCTGCACTCCCTCGCCGGATCTTGTTGCCATCGTGCCAGTGAAAGCGTTTCCTTGTGTGTTCCTAGCCTGTGTTCCAGACCTCCTGCCGTTGCCCCTGACTACGATCCTTGCTGCCTGCCCCGACCTTCTGCTACGTCCGACCTCGCTCTTGTCTACTCCCTTGTACCGCGCCTATCTTCAGCAGTCAGAGAGGTTGAGCCGTTGCTAGTGGATACGACCTGGTTACTACCGCCGCTGCAAGACCATCCCGCTTTGCGGCGGGCTCTGGTGAATACCAGTAGTAACTTAGAACCGGTCCACTAGCACGGTCCACGCCAATCCCTCTCTGGCACAGAGGATCCACCTCCTGCCAGCCGAATCGTGACAACAAGCATTACAGAGGAGCCCTCACCCTGGCGTCACAAATAGAAATGGTTAACCAGACACCCTTTAGTCACCGCACAGCTACGCCCCATATACCCTACACCCCAGGCTATCACACTGCCAATTGAAACCAAGTTTTTTTTTCTTGTTTAATACTATATTGAGCCAATATGCCATAACCTTAAGCATTCTCCTGATGGTACCACCACCAATCTAGACATAAGAGATCTCATACCCATTCTTTATAGGGCAATGGTAATTCCTGAGCGGTCACTCTAGTAAAGTCAATGGGAGATGTAGATATAGTAGATTCTCCCACCGTTGACCCAATATTTTATATAACCTTGAGCGCCCACCTGATGATACCACCACTAATCTAGGAACAGAGGATCAACAGTGGGTCAAAGAACAGAGGAATCAAGTACCTGCCTACCTAGAGCTGGAGGGGAGGTGTATAAGTACTATATATCCTTATCCCATAGAGATAGCAGCAGCAGTACACAGATAGAGCTGGAGGAGAGGTGTATAACTTCTAGAAGTGCACCGAAATGGAAATTTCAGAACCGAAACGAAATCGAAATAAAAAAAAATGTCCGGCCGAAACCGATACCGAAAATGACTTCTCCCCGTCTTCTGGTAAAATGCAGCGCTCCGCTCATTAGATTAGATTAGATTCCCCCACATTAGATTGCCAGCTCCCCCACATTAGGTCGGGAGTTCCCCCACATTAGTAGGCAGCTCCCCACAATACTAGGCAGCTCCCCACAATAGTAGGCAGCTCCCCCACAATAGTAGGCAGCTCCCCCACATTAGTAGGCAGCTCCCCCACATTAGTAGGCAGCTCCCCCACAATAGTAGGCAGCTCCCCCACAATAGTAGGCAGCTCCCCCACAATAGTAGGCAGCTCCCCCACAATAGTAGGCAGCTCCCCCACAACAGTAGGCAGCTTCCCAAATTAGGTCAGCATTTCCCCCACAATAGTAGGCAGGTTCCCCACAATAGTAGGCAGCTCCCCCCAACAATAGTAGGCAGTTCCCACACAATATTAGGCAGCTCCCCCCCAACAATATTAGGCAGCTCCCCCCCCACATTAGGTCAGCAGTTCCCCCACAATAGTAGGCAGGTTCCTCACAATAGTAGGCAGCTCCCCCACATTAGGTCAGCATTTCCCCCACAATAGTAGGCAGCTCCCCACAACAATAGTAGGCAGTTCCCACACAATATTAGGCAGCTCCCCCCAACAATATTAGGCAGCTCCCCCCACATTTGTAGGCAGCTCTCCCCCACATTAGGTCAGCAGTTCCCCCACAATAGTAGGCAGGTTCCTCACAATAGTAGGCAGCTCCCCCACATTAGGTCAGCATTTCCCCCACAATAGTAGGCAGCTCCCCACAACAATAGTAGGCAGTTCCCACACAATATTAGGCAGCTCCCCCCAACAATATTAGGCAGCTCCCCCCAAATTTGTAGGCAGCTCCCCCCCCACATTAGGTCAGCAGTTCCCCCACAATAGTAGGCAGGTTCCTCACAATAGTAGGCAGCTCCCCCACATTAGGTCAGCATTTCCCCCACAATAGTAGGCAGCTCCCCACAACAATAGTAGGCAGTTCCCACACAATATTAGGCAGCTCCCCCCAACAATATTAGGCAGCTCCCCCCACATTTGTAGGCAGCTCTCCCCCACATTAGGTCAGCAGTTCCCCCACAATAGTAGGCAGGTTCCCCCACAATAGTAGGCAGTTCCCCCACAATATTAGGCAGCTCCCCCCACATTTGTAGGCAGCTCCCCCTCACAATATTAGGCAGCTCCCCCCCACAATATTAAGCAGCTCCCCCCCCACAATATTAGGCAGCTCCCCCCAACAATATTAGGCAGCTCCCCCCAACAATATTAGGCAGCTCCCCCCCCCCACAATATTAGGCAGCTCCCCCCCCCCCACAATATTGGGCAGCTCCCCCCCTCCAACAATATTAGGCAGCTCTCCCCAACAATATCAGGCAGCTCCCCCCAACAATATTAGGCAGTTCTCCCCTCCCCCAATATTAGGCAGCTCCCCCCACATTTGTGGGCAGCTCCCCCCCACATTAGGTCAGCAGTTCCCCCACCCCACAGACATACAGCCTCCAGCCATATACAGTGTATGGCTGGAGGCTGTATGTCTGTACTGCTGTCCCCACAGTGTTCCTGTCACCGCTCCTCCGGCCCGGGGTCACATCTACTGCTATGGCCTATGGACCATAGCAGTAGGTGCCGGGACCGGAGGAGCGGTGACCGGAACACTGAAGAAGATGACACGGTCACTTACCAGGCCCCGGCCGGCGTGCGTTCTACCGCGACGATCCTGCGGTCCTCCTGCGTCTCTTTGGTTGTACGCACATTATGATCTCATAGAGATAGCAGCAGCAGTATATAGATAGAGCTGGAGGGGAGGTGTATAACTACTATACATCATGATCCCATAGAGATAGCAGCAGCAGTATACAGATAGAGCTGGAGGGGTATAACTACTATAGATCCTGATCCCATGAATATATCAGCAGTATACAGATAGAGCTGGAGGAGAGTTCTATAACTGCTATATATCCTGATCCCATAGTGATAGCAGCAGTAGTATACAGATAGAGCTGGATGGGAGGTATATAACTACTATATATCCTGATCACAAATAGAAAGCAGCACTATACAGATAGAGCTGGAGGGGAGGTGTATAACTACTATACATCCTGATCCCATAAAGATAGCAGCAGCAGTATACAGATAGAGCTGGAGGGGTATAACTACTATAGATCCTGATCCCATGAATATAGCAGCAGTATACAGATAGAGCTGGAGGAGAGTTCTATAACTGCTATATATCCTGATCCCATAGTGATAGCAGCAGTAGTATACAGATAGAGCTGGATGGGGGGTATATAACTACTATATATCCTGATCACAAAGAGAAAGCAGCAGTATACAGATAGAGCTGGAGGGGAGTTGTATAACTACTAGATATCCTGATCCCATAGATATAGAAGCAGCAGTATACAAATAGAGCTGAGATGGGGGTGATGTTGGTTATTGTCCTATAGTTCACAGGAAGTCAGCTGACCCAGGACTGACCACTTCCTCACATTTTCTGAGGGTCAGGCTGGTGATCACATGACCCACTTACAGTAATAAAACCATGTGGATGCAGCTGTGCTGGGATGAAACAGATGGCGCTGTAGGATGATTGAGGAGTGTGCACTATATGGGCAGAAAAAAGTTCCAGGGTCTGGTAGAAACTTCTTTCTTTGCACCTCAGATATTAAATTACTTTGGAGCAAAAATGTGAACGACTTACAGTCAAAATGGTGAAACGCTGATTCATATCTCCTGGGAATCGTCATCTTCGGATCAATTAGCCAACATAATAATCTTCATCCTGAGATATCAGACAAATCCGACTCGGTTCCAGCTGCAAATAATGTAAGGGAAATTCTCGCCGCATCCGCCGCAGCAACTCTATATTCTCCTTAGTCGCACTTTCTACATAAAACCTTCAGAAGGCGACGGTGAGAAACAGAAAATCTTATTAAACATTTCATGATTTCTCTTCCAAGTAACACGTCGGCAATAAGTGGAAAGTCAGATAAAATAGTCCCTGCGTGGTAATGTCGCCGTTCCGCCCTGGAAATCGCTGATTTATCAGTTCCAAACACTTGTAAAGTAGGTTACAATTTGTCAGAATACTTCAGAATGTTCCGGGAGCAAATATCAGGCTGCGCAAAGGTTAAGTACAGTCCGGCCATATTGTACGCTTCAGCTCGCTGAGAAAATGTCTGTATCAGACCCTCATGGCCGCAGATCCTGACCACTAATGGGTGACTGTGACCCGTAATATGGAGATAATGTTAGTCTATGGAAATCTTCATACACTGTCGATGTGGGGCTTTACTCTACAGAATTGTATAAACTGCAAGTGACTCTGGGAGAGAAACTTATACAGAACTTAGGCTGCATTCACACCACGTTTTGTACATACGGGTGCCAGATCCGGCGGGGGGAGGGGCAAACCGGGCGATCACGTACCCCAGCTGGATCAGCCCGTGATTCCATTTACTTTAATGATCCGACCGGAGTCAAACGGTGACTCCAGTCGGCTCAGTTTTGACCCGTATGCGGTTTAGGACCGGACATAAAACCGTAGTATACAACCATTTTAGGTCCGGTCCAAAACCGCAAACTGAGCCAACTGGAGTCACCATTTGACTCCGGTCGGATCATTAAAGTAAATGGAGTCACGGGCTTATCCAGCTGGGGTATGGGAGCGCCCGGTTTGCCCCTCCCCCCACCGGATCTGGCACCCGTATGTACAAAACGTGGTGTGAATGCAGCCTTATATAGGACTCATACCACACCCATATAAAACTCATAATGTACCCATATAGGACTCATACTGCACCCATATAGGACTCATACTGTACCCATATAAAACTCATACTGCACCCATATAAAACTCATACTGTACTCATATAAAACTCATACTGTACCCATATATAACTCATACTGTACTCATATAAAACTCATACTGTACCCATATAGGACTCATACTGCACCCATATAAAACTCCTACTGTACCCATATAAAACTCATACTGCACCCATATAAAACTCATACTGTACTCATATAAAACTCATACTGTACCCATATAGGACTCATACTGCACCCATATAAAACTCATACTGCACCATATAAAACTCATACTGCACCCATATAGAAGTCATACTGTACCCATATAGAAGTCATCCTGTACCCATATAAAACTCATACTGCACCCATATAAAACTCATACTGTACCCATATAGGACTTATACTGCACCCATATAGAACTCATACTGTACCCATATAGGACTCATACTGCACCCATGTAAAACTCATACTGCACCCATATAAAACTCATACTGTACCCATATAGTAGTCATACTGTACCCATATAGAAGTCATACTGCAGCCATATAAAACTCATATTGTACCCATATAAAACTCATACTGTACCCATATAAAACTCATACTGTACCCATATAGGACTCATACTGCACCCATATAAAACTCATACTGTACCCATATAGGACTCATACTGCACCCATATAAAACTAATACTGCACCCATATAGAAGTCATACTGTACCCATATTGGACTCATACTGTACCCGTATTGGACTAATACTGTATCCATATAAAACTCATACTGTACCCATATAGGACTCATACTGTACCCATATAGAACTCATACTGTACCCATATAGAACTCATACTGTACCCATTTAGGAATCATACTGTACCCATATAAAACTCATACTGTACCCATATAGGACTCATGCTGTACCCATATAGGACTCATACTGTACCCATATAAAACTCATACTGTACCCATATTGGACTTTTACTGTACCCATATAAGACTCATACTGCACCCATATAAAACTCATACTGCACCCATATAGGACTCATACTGTACCCATATAGGACTCATACTGCACCCATATAGAAGTCATACTGTATCCATATAAAACTCATACTGCACCCATATAGAAGTCATACTGTACCCATATTGGACTCATACTGTACCCATATAGAAGTCATACTGTACCCATATAAAACTCATACTGTACCCATATAAAAATCATACTGTACCCATATAGAACTCCTACTGAAACCCATATAGAACTCCCACTGTACCCATATAGGACTCATACGGTACCCATATAGGACTCATACGGTACCCATATAAAACTCATACTGTACCCATATAGGACTCATACTGTACCCATATAAAACTCACACTGTACCCATTTAGGACTCATACTGTACCCATATAAAACTCATACTGTACCCATATAGGACTCATATTGTACTCATATTGGACTTGTACTGTACCCATATAAGACTCATACTGTACCCATATAGGACTCATACTGTACCCATATAGGACTCATACTGTACCCATATAGGACTCATACTGCACCCATATAGAAGTCATACTGTACCCATATAGGACTCATACTGTACCCATATACGACTCATACTGTACCCATATAAAACTCATACTGTACCCATATTGGACTTGTACTGTACCCATATAAGACTCATACTGCACCCATATAAAACTCATACTGTACCCGTATAGGACTCATACTGTACCCATATAGGACTCATACTGCACCCATATAGGTATAACAATGTACCCATATAAAACTCATACTGCACCCATACAGGACTCACTCATACTGCACCCATATAAAACTCATACTGTACCCATATAGAAGTCATACGGTACCCATATAGGACTCATACTGTACCCATATAAAACTCATACTGTACCCATATAGAAGTCATACGGTACCCATATAGGATGCATACTGTACCCATTTAGGACTCACACTGTACCCATATAGGATGCATACTGTACCCATACAGGACTCATACTGTACCCATGTAGGACTCATACTGCACCCATACAGGACTCATACTTAGTGTTGAGCGGCATAGGCCATATTCGAATTAGCGAATATTCGCGAATATATGGACGAATATTTGTCATATATTCGCGAATATTCGCATATTCGTAATATTCTCAGCAAATTCGCATATGCGAAAATTCGCACACCAGTCTCACACAGTAGTATTACAGCCTTCTTTACACCACACAAGCTGGAAGCAGAGAGGGATGATCACTGTGATGTGTACTGTGAAAAAAAAATAAAAATAAAGAATATTCGTAATTACGAATATATAGTGCTATATTCGCGAATTTGCGAACATTTGCGAGCAACACTAGTCATACTTTACCCATATAGGACTCATACTGTACCCATATAGGACTCATACTTTACCCATATAGGACTCATACTGTACCCATATAGGACTCATACTGTACCATATAGGACTCATACTGTACCCATATAAAACTCATACTGTACCCATATAGAAGTCATACAGTACCCATATAGGATGCATACTGTAGACGTATTGGACTCATACTTTACCCATACAGGACTCATACTGTACCCATATAGGACTCATACTGCACCCATATAAAACTCATACTGTACCCATATAGGACTCATACTGTACCCATATAAAACTCATACTGTGCCCATATAGAAGTCATACAGTACCCATATAGGATGCATACTGTAGACGTATTGGACTCATACTTTACCCATACAGGACTCATACTGTACCCATATAGGACTCATACTGCACCCATATAAAACTCATACTGTACCCATATAATAGTCATACTGTACCCATATAGGATGCATTCTGTACACATATTGGACTCATACTTAACCCATATAGGACTCATACTGTACCCATATAGGACTCATACTGTACCCATTTTTTTTAATCAACAGATGCCAGAAAGTTACACAGATTTGTAAATTACTTCTATTTAAAAATCTTAATCCTTCCAGTTCTTCCAGTGGGGATTTGCTCCTACTCTGGACAGTTCCTGATATGGACAGAGGCGTCAGCAGAGAGCACTGTGGTCAGACAGGAAAGAACTACACAACTTCCTGTGGAGCATACAGCAGCTGATAAATACTGGAAGGATTAAGATTTTTAAATAGAAGTAATTTACAAATCTGTATAACTTTCTGGCACCAATTGATTTAAATAAAATAATAATAATAATAATAAAATAAATAATAATGTTTTTTTTTTTTTTTTTGTGGAGTACCCCTTTAAATCTTTGCTTACCCAGCCCTATTAAACACCATTACTTCTCATCCAGCCATGAAGCGAGCGGCAGATCCGGCCCCGAACCTCTGCGCATTGTACATTCTCCTCAGGATCTGCAGGAACAACGTAACAATCTGCAGGACATCTAGGATTAGCCACTTACATCTAATCTGGTGTCATCGCTACAACGTGGCCCCCGCCAAGGTTACCCTCCCCCCACCCGGGCTCCATCATTACACATATATTTATACAATCAATACAAAATAAAGCTCCTAATAGTCTAAACCCTGTATTTTTCCAATCTCCTTCCAGGACTCTGCATCCAACTGGTTATTTTGGATTTTCAGTGAAGATCCTATTTAAATGCAAATGACACATCAGCTTCTGTGCCGATGCATTAAAAGCTGCCGCCGCTCTTATTCCTCGGGAGAGAAGTTTAAAAACCATAAATCTGATGTCATCTGGATCCCGTCATGTACGCATATTATTGCGGGAAAATACTGATTTATTTCTTTATAAAAAAAAATAAAAAATAAAAATAATAAATAAATGCAAAATATAAAAGAAAAATACAAAAATGAAAAAAAAAAGAGCAAAAAAATTAAGAAATGGCTTTAGAATAAAAAATTTATAATAATAATAAAAATAAATAAATACAAAATATAAAATAAAAAGACAAAAATGGAAAAAAAAGAGCAAAAAAATTAAGAAATGGCTTTAGAATAAAAAAAATAATAATAATAAAAAAATAAATAAATGCAAAATATAAAAGAAAAAGACAAAAATGGAATATAAAATAAAAAAAGCAAAAAAAATTAAGAAATGGCTTTAGAATGAAAAAATAATAATAATAAATAAATGCAAAATATTAAAGAAAAAGACAAAAAGTGAAAAAAAAGCAAAATAAATTAAGGTACGTCTTTAGAATTAAAAAAAAAAAAATAAAAAATAAAAAAATATATATATATACAGTGGTCGCTCAACATACCATGGTAATCCGTTCCAAATGGACCATCGTTTGTTGAAACCATCGTATGTTGAGGGATCCGTGCAATGTAAAGTATAGGACAGTGGTCTACAACCTGCGGACCTCCAGATGTTGCAAAACTACAACACCCAGCATGCCCGGACAGCCAACGGCTGTCCGGGCATGCTGGGAGTTGTAGTTTTGCAACATCTGGAGGTCTGCAGGTTGAAGACCACTGGTATTGGAGGTTATACTCACGCGTCCTCGCCGCTCCGGACCATCACCGCCGGCCTGGATGTCGCCGTCCATCGCTGTCGCCGTGTCCCCGGGTTGTCCCCGATGCTCCAGCAAGGCCTCTGCTTCCCCGGCATCCTCACTCTCCGTCGCCGCCATCACGTCGCTACGCACGCCGCTCCTATTGGATGACGGGACGGCGTGCGCAGCGACGTGATGATGACGATGGAGAGCGCCGACGATGCAGGGGATCCCGAAGAGGACGCGCCGGAGCCCCAAGGACAGGTAAGTGATCGTCAGCGGACCACACGGGGCACCGTAAACGGCTATCCGGTGGCGGCTGAAGTAGTCTGCGCTGCCGGATAGCCGTTTATGCGATGGCCCCGACATACAAAAGCATCGTGGGGGGAGATTTATCAAAACCTGTGCAAAGGAAAAGTTGCCCTGTTGCCCATAGCAACCAATCAGATCGCTACTTTCATTTTGCAGAGGCCTTGTTAAAAATGAAAGCAGCGATCTGATTGGTTGCTAAGGGCAACTGGGCAACTTTTTCCTCTGGACAGGTTTTGATAAATCTCCCCACGTATGTTGATGCTGCCTCTGAGAGTGATCGTATGCTGAAATGATCGTATGTCGGGGCCATCGTAGGTCGGGGGGGGGGTCACTGTATATATATATATATATATATATATATATATATATATATATATATTTTTTTTTTTTTTCCCGCTCTGTCAGGGTCGTCTCTACGGTACGTTTCTTTGACAATTTTACTAGTGCGGTGGAATCTGTCCCCGCTCCGGAGATAGAGTGCGACCGTAAATCAGCGGAGAAAATAAATTGAAATTTTATTAGGAGCCACTGGCAAGGTGTAGTCCTTGCTTAAGCAATTAGAACAACATAACAGGGTTCTTCTCCGCCAGCCGCCCAACAGCAGCTAAAACGTGGGGAGGAACGGCTGATAATGACGCTTCTCCGGCTGCCAAGGACTCGTTGGACTTTTCCGTCTTGTCCGTGCCAGAACCTCCATCAAGGGAATATTGTAAATTATAGTCGTCGACCAATTAGTCTTTAACTTCGTGGCGGTGGCGGCTGTGAAGTCAGTACTGGCCGTGAAAGGGCAGAAGAATAGACTTCCAGGACCAGAGGGGGCAATTTTCTAGTTTCCAATTAAAGAGCCAACACGGGGGTGGTATAGGGGAATGATAAAACCGTATACCGCCAGATACCATCCCGCTGACTGTGCGCACGTTGGCCCTCATTTACAAAGACTGGAGTGTCGGTTACGGTTAGGTGTTTTTTTTTCAGTGCACTCGTCTTTTTTTTCCTTGTGATTTACTAATCTGTCGCATGTGTCGTTTTTTTTTTGTGTCGCACGATATTAAATTCTGTCGCGCGGGAAAAAAAAGTGTCGCACTGGAAAAATAAAAATTAAACCAAATAAATTAAGTAAAGTTTCTCTGCACAAGCATGTAACTTTACATTCATGATTGTTAATGGGTTAACAACCCAAAAGTTTAAAAAAAAATATATATATATAAAAAAAAAAAAAATATATATATATATATATATATATATATATATATATATAAATAAAAAAAAATCTATTACATAATTTAATCATAAAAGCGTTGAAGGGTTAAAAATGCTTTAAAAGTCTAAAACAAGTAATGTAATCATGAACCACAATGGTCAGCTGTCCCTTCCTCAAAAACACTCCATTTTTCCATTTTCACTCGACCCCTGGGCTGTCGGTTTTTCACACTTTTTTCATAGTGAGTTCACAATTGATTTTTCAATTTTTTTGGGTTAACGCCCATTTTTGAGTAAACCACGCCCACTGTGTAGGTTAAATTAAACTCTCCGAGTGTTTTTGAAAATGTAGGTTGTGCGCCTAAATTTTGGGTGCAGATTTGGTCGCACGCGGGATGCAACCAAATTTTGGGTGCAATAACCGAGAAAAAACGTCGGTTCTCCTTTAGTAAATGAGGGCCATTGGGTCATCTGCATTAAAGACCCTTGTAGGATCTCGGTTTATTCTATTTTACGGTTCTCCATGGTAGGTTGGCTTACGGGACCTAGCAAGCAAGTGACCTTATGACTAGGCGGGTACAATTTAAAGGGGTACAAAAAATTTCAAATCAACTGTTTCCAGTAAATTTTACAGATTTGTAAATTACTTCTATTTAAAAATCGTTACCCTTGCAGTACTTATCAGCTGCTGCATGCTTCAAAGGAAGTTGTGTAGTTCTTTCCAGTCTGATTACAGTGCTCTCTGCTGACACCTCTGTCCGTGTCAGGAACTGTCTAAAATATGAGCAACTCCTCAAAGAATACTTCTCCTGCTCTAGACAGTTCCTGACAAGGACAGAGGTGGCAGCAGAGAGCACTGTAGAATGGAAAGACCTACACAACTTTCTCTGGAGCATACAGCAGCTGATAAGTACTGGAAGGATAAAGATTTTTAAATAGAAGTCATTTACAAATCTGTTTAACTTTCTGCCACCAGTTGATTTGAATTTTTTTCCCCCCTAGCGGAGTACCCCTTTAAGGGTATGTACCGTATTTCCCAAAACCAATGGAAGCTCTCAGTTGGCTTACATGGGAACAGTCACTTGGTAAAACTGCACCAATCGGAAGAACGAGCCAGGAGAAGTCAGCGCGTTCTCTCCCGGTTATGTGTCACATGACCGTGTCACCTGCTCAATGTAACTCTATGGAGCGTTTCATTTAGAGTTAAGCGCGGGTATTCGAAATGCAAATTTTTGCCGCGAATATCGGTACTTCATGATTTCACAAATATTTAGAATATAGTGATATATATATATATATATATATATATATATATATATATATATATATATATACGTACTGACGAATATTGTTTTTTTATGCAAATTTATGCACATATTTATGCAAATATTTATGCGAATATTGGCACTTCCAGACTGGACACTGATCCCTCCCTCTTTTTAGATGATATAATTGCGCATGAAATGTGAATTTCATTACGAATTTTCGCATGGGAAAAAAAAAAGAGAACATAGCAAATATTGGTCTATATATATTCGCGAAATATCGCAAATTCGAATATGGCCCCTGCCGCTCATCACTAGTCTCAATCACGTGACACAGGCAGGGAGAGGAGCGTCTTGCTGAAGTTCAAACTGAGCATCAGAATGGGGGAAGAGAAGGGGATTTAAGTGACTGTGAACGTGTCATGGTTGTTGGTGCCAGACGGGTCGGTCTGAGGATTTCACAAACTGCTGATCTACTGAAATTTTCATCCACAGCCATCTCTAGGATTTAAAAAGAACGGTACGAAAAAAAGTGAGCGGCAGCTGTGTGCACAAAAATGCCTTGTTTGTGTCAGAGCAGAATAGGCAGACTGGTTAGAGATGACATAAAGGCAACAGTTACTGAAATAACCACTGGTTACAACCATGGTCTGCAGAATACTGTGGTAACGGGGTGTGATGAGGGCAGATGTTGTTACCCTGGGGGCAGATGGCATTAACCCCTTGTATTCGTGATGCCAGGGCGAGGTTTATCCTCGATACCACCCAAAGGTATACTGCTAGATCCTGGGCTAGGCACGGGGGCAATAATGACTTGACAACGCCAAGTTACGGATAATGGTAGCTTTACTGAGGGTAGACAGATGGTAAAGTCTACACGGTTCAGCCAGGGCCCAAGGAGGTGACCAGTGACGCAGAGATCTTAAGGGCTTGCTGGGACTTGTAGTAGGACTGGACAATTGAATGCAGACCACGCTGACTTGACAGATGACAGGGACTGACTTGACTCATAAAGCTGTGACTTTATCTTACTTGACTTGATGGCGGCTGCAGGACTGGACTTTGAGGTCTCCAACACTCCGGACACACACACTAGACAAGACTGCACTGGACCTCAGCAGAAGAGAGAGAAGCTCCATCCAGGACTTATATGGGGGAGACCAGCAGGGAGCCCATAGGTCACTCTTGGTCACCTGGTCACTGGTACCTCCTGGGTAACAATCACATGATATCACATGGTATAACCATTAAATCAACAAGACATTTTATAATACAATACACTGCAGAACCTATTTACAGGGTGGAAACAAGTACAAGGGGGCCCTGGGGACACTGAAGGGAGGCTGCCGGACAGGGCAGCAAGGGTACGGGATAACACCTCCCGTACTGGGCCACCACAATACCATCTCTGACTGCACATGTCCAACCTTGGAGCAGATGGGCTACAGCAGCAGAAGACCGCAGCAGGGGCCACTCTTGTCAGCTAAGAACAAGAAACTGAGGCTACAATTCACACAGGCACCAAATCTGGACTATGGAAGATGGAAGAATGTTGTCTTGTCTCACGAGTCTCCATTCCAGCGGTGACATTCAGATGGGTCCGAATTTGGTGTAAACAACATAAAGCATGGATCCATCCTGCCTTGTATCAGCGGGTAAGGCTGGTGGGGTTGTAATGCTGGGTGGGTGGGGGGACATTTTCTGGTCACACTTTGGGCTCCTTAGTACCAACTGATCCTGGTATAAACACCACAGCCTACCTGAGTATTGTTACTGACCATGTCCGTCCCTTTATGACCAAATTGGACCCATCTTCTGATGATACTTCCAGCAGGATAATGCCCCATGTCACATGACATCATCTCATACAGGACAATGAGGTCACATGACATCATCGCATACAGGACAATGAGATCACATGACATCATTGCATACAGGACAATGAGGTCACATGACATCATCTCATACAGGACAATGAGGTCACATGACATCATCGCATACAGGACAATGAGGTCACATGACATCATCGCATACAGGACAATGAGGTCACATGACATCATCGCATACAGGACAATGAGGTCACATGACATACAGGACAATGAGGTCACATGACATCATCGCATACAGGACAATGAGGTCACATGACATCATCGCATACAGGACAATGAGGTCACATGACATCATCGCATACAGGACAATGAGGTCACATGACATCATCGCATACAGGACAATGAGGTCACATGACATCATTGCATACAGGACAATGAGGTCACATGACATCATCTCATACAGGACAATAAGGCCACATGACTGCAATGGCCTCCACAGTCACCAGATCTCATCCAATAGATCAACACTGGGATGTGGTGGAATCGGAGATTCTCATCATGGATCCGACAAATCTACAGCAACTGTGTGATGTCATCATGTCCATATGGAGGAACTGTGTGATGTCATCATGTCCATATAGAGGAACTGTGTGATGTCATCATGTCTATATGGAGGAACTGTGTGATGTCATCATGTCCATATGGAGGAACTGTGTGATGTCATCATGTCTATATGGAGGAACTGTGTGATGTCATCATGTCCATATGGATGAACTGTGTGATGTCATCATGTCTATATGGATGAACTGTATGATGTCGTCATGTCCATATAGAGGAACTGTGTGATGTCATCATGTCTATATGATGGAACTGTGTGATGTCATCATGTCCATATGGAGGAACTGTGTGATGTCATCATGTTAATATGGAGGAACTGTGTGATGTCATCTTGTCCATATGGAGGAACTGTGTGATGTCATCATGTCTATATGGAGGAACTGTGTGATGTCATCATGTCTATATGGAGGAACTGTGTGATGTCATCATGTCCATATGGAGGAACTGTGTGATGTCATCATGTCCATATGGAGGAACTGTGTGATGTCATCATGTCTATATGGAAGAACTGTGTGATGTCATCATGTCCATATGGAGGAACTGTGTGATGTCATCATGTCCATATGGAGGAACTGTGTGATGTCATCATGTCTATATGGAGGAACTGTGTGATGTCATCATGTCTATATGGAGGGAACTGTGTGATGTCATCATGTCCATATGGAGAACTGTGTGATGTCATCATGTCCATATGAAGGAACTGTGTGATGTCATCATGTCTATATAGAGGAACTGTGTGATGTCATCATGTCCATATGGAGGAACTGTGTGATGTCATCATGTCTATATGGATGAACTGTGTGATGTCATCATGTCCATATGGAGGAACTGTGTGATGTCATCATGTCTATATAAAGGAACTGTGTGATGTCATCATGTCTATATGGATGAACTGTGTGATGTCATCATGTCTATATGGATGAACTGTGTGATGTCATCATGTCTATATGGAGGAACTGTGTGATGTCATCATGTCCATATGGAGGAACTGTGTGATGTCATCATGTCCATATGGAGAACTGTGTGATGTCATCATGTCCATATGGAGGAACTGTGTGATGTCATCATGTCTATATGGAGGAACTGTGTGATGTCAACATGTCCATATGGAGGAACTGTGTGATGTCATCATGTCTATATGGAGGAACTGTGTGATGTCATCATGTCCATATGAAGAACTGTGTGATGTCATCATGTTCATATCGAGGAACTGTGTGATGTCATCGTGTCTATATGGGGGAACTGAGTGATGTCATCATGTCCATATGGGGGAACTGTGTGATGTCATCATGTCCATATGGAGGAACTGTGTGATGTCATCATGCCCATATAGAGGAACTGTGTGATGTCATCATGTCCATATGAAGAACTGTGTGATGTCATCATGTTCATATGGAGGAACTGTGTGATGTCATCATGTCCATATGGAGGAACTGTGTGATGTCATCATGTTCATATGGAGGAACTGTGTGATGTCATCATGTCCATATGGAGGAACTGTGTGATGTCATCATGTCTATATGGAGGAACTGTGTGATGTCAACATGTCCATATGGAGGAACTGTGTGATGTCATCATGTCTATATGGAGGAACTGTGTGATGTCATCATGTCCATATGAAGAACTGTGTGATGTCATCATGTTCATATCGAGGAACTGTGTGATGTCATCGTGTCTATATGGGGGAACTGAGTGATGTCATCATGTCCATATGGGGGAACTGTGTGATGTCATCATGTCCATATGGAGGAACTGTGTGATGTCATCATGCCCATATAGAGGAACTGTGTGATGTCATCATGTCCATATGAAGAACTGTGTGATGTCATCATGTTCATATGGAGGAACTGTGTGATGTCATCATGTCCATATGGAGGAACTGTGTGATGTCATCATGTTCATATGGAGGAACTGTGTGATGTCATCATGTTCATATGGAGGAACTGTGTGATGTCATCATGTCTAAATGGTAGAACTGTGTGATGTCATTATGTCCATATGGAGGAACTGTGTGATGTCATCATGTCCATATGGAGGAACTGTGTGATGTCATCAGGTCTATATGGAGGAACTGTGCGATGTCATCAGGTCTATATGTCTGTAGCAAGTATAAAGTGGATCCGATCTGGGACTAGAGAGGTGTCCCTAATAAAGTGGTCAGTGAGTGTGTACGTATAAATAAACATGTATGGGGGTTCTGACCTGGGACTAGAGAGGTGTACCTAATAAAGTGGCAAGTGACTGTATATATACATAGAGGGGGGTGTGACCCGGGATTAGGAACATATACTTAATAAAGTAACCAGTATACTTGTGTGATAAAATTCCATCTGCCTGCAGCCACCACTAGGGGACGCTCAGCACATATGAATGTACACAGTAACCATCCACTAACAAATCTGTCTCCAATAAGCTCCTCAGCTCCCCCTAGTGGTGAATTTAATCATGGCTGTATGCAAAAAGTTAAGGCATTTGGAGCTCTGTATCAGTAAAACTGAGCTGTGTCCTCTATAAAGACACATTAGGAAAGGAATCAGTGCAGAAATGTGCACATAAGAAAAAGTAATACGGCTTAAAGATGGAGATTCCATAAAAAAAAAACGTATAAAGGAAAAATGTGTCCATTTGCAGTGTTATGCCTATAAGCGCTCACTCTTTACTTTAATCCTTACAGGCCATAAAACAATATCCTCTCGGCACAATACGCTTCATTGCTTGACTGGAAATGAATGGAAGTGGATTTTATGTCGTGAGATCATAAAACCCGTCCACGGCACAAAGATTCTCTTCACTTTGGCAATCCAATAGTAATTGATTCTTATTTCCATTTTAAATAGTGCCGATAACTTGTGCAGTAATATTGGCGTATGTTAACGGAGGTTACCGGCCTGGCGGGGATGTCTTCTATACACTTACGTGGCTCAATTGATCCCCGGAGGCGGCTATAAAAGAATTTCTCCCATAATGAAGAGTAAAAAGAGGATTTTAGGAGACGAATCAATAGGGATTCTGTCTTCAAGGTCCACAGAGGTCAAAAGGCTGAGGGCCTTGGAGATGTAGCAGAGCTGAGTCAGTCATTACGCTTACAATAACAGATATTACTGGGAAGACTTTTAAGGGGTACTCCGGTGCTCCAGCGTTATGACCATTTTGTTCAGAACCCTCGGAGCTGGAGGCCGTGGTCGTGACGTCACAGGCACGACCCTTCCATTCATGTCTATGGGAGGGGGCGTGTCTGCCGACACGCCCCCTCCCTTAGACATGAATGGAGGGGCGTCTCCGTGACGTCACGACATCTTATCCGCTATCCTTTTGATAGGGTATAAGATGTCTAGCAGTGGAGTACCCCTTTAAAGGGGTTATGCGCTGCCCTGACTTTCGAAGCTCCTCTCACAGCGTCCAGAAGTTCATTACTCCGAACGCTGTGTGCGGGCTTCCGTGTTCGTGGTCGCCGGGCGTGTCGTCACGCCCGCCCCCTTGTGACGTCTCGCCCACCCCCTCAACGAAAGTCTATGGGAAGGGGGCGCGACCGCTGTCGCGCCCCCTTCCCCTTAGACTTTGGTAGAGGGGGCGGGCGTGATGTCACGAGGGGCCGGGCGTGACGTCATGGCCGGTGGCCGCGAACACGGAAGCCTGCACACAGCGTTCGGAGTAATGAACTTCTGGACGCTGTGAGCGGAGCTCCGAAAGTCAGGGCAGCACACAACCCCTTTAAGTGAAGTTCCGATACTATTCTTCCATAGAAAGTTCATGGAGTATGCGACAATATGCTGCTCCATGCACAGGGAAAAATGGGATTCTGGAGAATGTGGGGGGGGGGGGGGGTCTCAGAGGTCGGACCCCCAGGGATCAGACTCTTATATTCTATCCTGCAGATAGGCGATCATTTTTAAAGTAGTGGAGTACCCCTTTAATCAGTCACCAGAGAAGAAAATACACAAAGTACAAAAACATACAATAACATTTTAAAGGAGTACTCCAGGATATGAAAACTTATACCCTATCCTAAGGATAAGGGATATGTTTCAGATCGCGGACGGGGTCCGACCACTGGGACCTCCCGCGTTCTCCTGTACGGGGCCCCGGAAGTCTGAGGGAAGGGGGAACTTCTATGGGGAGAGCCAGAGCGCTGCATTCGAATATGCCCCCTTTCCTCGGACTGCCGGAGCCCCGTATGGGAGATCGCGGGGGGCTGGGTTCTGTGTCCCAGCGGTGGAACCCCGCGCGATCTGAAACTAAACTCCTATCCCGGAGTACTCCTTTAATAAAAAAATAATTTCCTCGAGAAAATTATAGAAACTCATATATTCATATAATTTAGATCAAAAGGGTCCTGCCATTTTTGGGTTCATTTAGAATAGGTGTACTTACCTATATATGAAATGTGACATTTACAGGGGCATTCCGGTGGAAATTTTTTTTTTTCAAATCAACTGGTGGCAGAAAGTTAAACAGATTTGTAAATTACTTTTATATAAAAATCTTAATCCTTACACTACTTATCAGCTGCTGTATGCGACCACAGGAAGATGTATTTCTTTCAGCTGTAGGCTCCGTTTTACAAACACTGCCGTATGAGATGTTTTTCATTTTTATTGGGGAGGTTAAGTGTGTAGGGTTATTTGTAGTGTTTTACTTTTTATTTTGTGTCAGTGTAATGTAGTGTTTTTAGGGTACATTCACACAGGTGGGGGTTCACAGTGAATTTTCCGCTGGGTGTTTGAGCTGCGGCAAATTTTCCGCTGCAGCGGCCCAAACATTCAGCTGTTGCAAAACTACAACTCCCAGAATGCACTGACAGACCGTGCATGCTGGGAGTTGTAGTTTTGCAACAGCTGTAGGCACACTGGTGGGGAACCACTGAGTTAGGAAACAGACTCGAGCTCAGTGATTCCAACCCGTGTGCCTCCAGCTGTTGCAAAACCACAACTCCCAGCATGTGCTGTCTGCCAATGCATTCTGGGAGTTGTAGTTATACAAAACTACAATTCTCAGCATGCTCAGACAGTCAGGGATGCTGGGCATGTAGTTCTGCAATATCTGGCCCTTTAGATTTTGCAGAACTACAACTCCCAGCATGCCTGGACAGTCTGGGCATGCTAGGAGTTGTAGTTATGCAACAACTGGTGAAGAACAGTTTGGAGACCGCTAAGTAGTGGTCTCCAAACTGTAGCCCTCCAGATGTTGCAAAACTACAACTCCAAGCATGCCCAGACTGTCCAGGCATGCTGGGAGTTGTAGTTCTGCAACATATGAAGGGCCAGATATTGCAGAACTACATGCCCAGCATCCCTGACTGTCTGCCCATGCTGGAAATTGTAGTTTTGCAACATCTGGGGGGCTAGAGTTTAGAGACCACCGTATAGTGGTCTTCAATCTGTGCCACTTCAGATGTTGTTAAACTACAACTCCCAGCATGCCCAGACAGCGTTTGGCTGTCGGGGCATGCTGGGAGTTGTAGTTTGCAACTTTTAGAAGCCCACTGAGAAGATCACTTACCGGCAATCTTCACTCCAGCCTCCTCCGCCGCACTTTCCGGCCGCACCCCTGATGTCTCCGCAGCCCGATGGTCTCTCCCACTGCCACTCCGGTAAGTCCGGTCTCCCCCCCTTGTTTCTCCCCCGCTCTGTCCGAACCTTGATCGGTGGGCAGAGCGGGGGAATGCCTGATTGACCAATGGCAGGGGATAGGAGGAGGTGGCAGTACTGCCACCTCGCTCCTATCCTTTAGCATGGTTGGAGCTGTCTGTGACAGCTCCGATCACTGTTATTTTCCAGACGATGGTGTCACCAGTGACCCCATTGACCTGGAATCTCTGCAAATTGACGGTCTGAATTGATCGCACACATGAGGAGGTCTCAGGACCCCCCCTAGACATTGCCACGGGATGCCTGCTGATAGATATCAGCAGTCATCCCGGTCCGATCACGATAAGACACAAGGGCGTATCCATAGGCCCTCTGTCCCCAACAAGTTAAGGGTGACCAATGGGATCCCACTAGAGTCTCCCCTCATAAAAGCCCTCAGTGGAGCCTCTGCTCTCTCTCTTGTTGCTGAGGTCCAGTGCAGTCGAGCCTAGGAGTGTGTTTGGAGTCATAGGAGGCCTCAAGTCTGCAGCCACAAGTCTACAAATCTGAAGGTAAGCTAAAGTCACAGCTTAGTCTACTTCAAGTCAAGTCAAGTCTGTCACTGTTATTGAGGCAGACTCAGAGAAGCCCTTAACAATATAAAATGGGATAATGTCCTCAAAAAGAACAATACTGACAATAAATGGGAGACTTTTAAAAATATCTTAAATTCTCACTGTAAGATGTATTTACCTTATGGGATTAAAAGGGTCAGGAATAAAAGAAAACCAATATGGATGAATAAAAACGTTAAGGGGGCAATAAATGACAAAAATAAAGCATTTAAACTACTAAAAGAGGACGACAGTGAAGAAGCATTAAAAAGCTATAGAGAAAAATGTAAAATATGTAAAAAGCAGATAAAAGCTGCAAAAATAGAGACAGAAAGACTCATTGCCAAAGAGAGTAAAACTAACCCCAAAATGTTATTTAACTATATAAATAGCAAAAAGATAAAAAATGAAAGTGTTGGCCCTTTAAAAAAATGATTAAGGAAGAAATTATAGACGGGGATCAGGAAAAAGCAAACATATTAAAGAAAATATTCTCCACTGTGTTCACCGAGGAAAATGAAATGCCAGGTGAAATACAGTCTGATAAGGTAAACTCCCCAGTACAGGTTACCTGTCTAACCCAGGAAGAAGTACAGGTCACCTGTCTAACCCAGGAAGAAGTACAGGTCACCTGTCTAACCCAGGAAGAAGTACAGGTCACCTGTCTAACCTAGGAAGAAGTACAGTGCCGCCTACAAAAAAAATCTAAATAGACAAATCACCAGGTCCAGATGGCATTCACCCCCGTGTTCTAAAGGAATTAAGTAATGTAATAGACAGACCCCTATTTTTAATATTCAGGGTCTCTATAGTAACAGGGACTGTTCCCCAGGACTGGCGCATGGCAAATGGGGTGCCAATATTTAAGAAGGGGTCAAAAGGTGGCCCGGGAATTATAGACCTGTTAGTTTAACCTCCGTTGTATATAAATTGTTTGAGGGTTTCCTAAGAGATTCTATTTTGGAGTATTCTGATAAAAATAAATGGAGGACCCCCTATTAACATGGATTTATGAGGGATCGGTCCTGTCAAACTAACCTGATCAGCTTTTATGAGGAGGTGAGCTCCAGACTGGACCAGGGGCAATCGCTGGATGTCGTATATCTGGATTTTTCCAAAGCATTTGATGCGGTTCCATATAAAAGGTTGGTGCATAAAATGAGAGGGATTGGGCTGGGGGAGAATGTGTGTAAGTGAGTAAGTAACTGGCTCGGTGATAGGAAACAGAGGGTTGTTATCAATGGTACTTATTCTGTTTGGGTGACTGTTACTAGAGGGTACCACAGGGGTCAGTCTTGGGTCCTGTTCTATTTAATATATTCATTAATGACCTTGCAGAGGGGTTGAATTGTAAAGTAGCAATCTTTGCAGATGACACTAAACTCTGTAAAGCGGTAAACACAATAGAGGACAGGGCACTGTTACAAATGGATCTGGATTGTTTGGAGGTTTAGGCTGGGAAGTGGCAGATGAGGTTCAACACTGATAAATGTAAGGTAATGCACATGGGGAAGAAAAATCCGGGGTGGGATTATGTATTAAATGGGAGAACACTTGGGACGACTGATGTGGAAAAGGACTTAGGAGTCTTAGTTAAAAGTAAATTTAGCTGTAGTGACCAGTGTCGGGCAGCTGCTGCCAAGGTAAATAAAATCATGGGGGGCATCAAAAGGGGCATAGATGCCCACGACAAGGAAATTATTCTACCGCTGTACAAATCACTAGTCAGACTACACATGGAATACTGTGTACAGTACTGGTCAGACCACACATAGAATACTGTGTACAGTACTGGTCAGCCCACACATAGAATACTGTGTACAGTACTGGTCAGACCACACATAGAATACTGTGTACAGTACTGGTTAGATCACACATAGAATACTGTGTACAGTACTGGTCAGACCACACATAGAATACTGTGTACAGTACTGGTCAGACCACACATAGAATACTGTGTACAGTACTGGTCAGACCACACATAGAATACTGTGTACAGTACTGGTCAGACCACACATAGAATACTGTGTACAGTACTGGTCAGACCACACATGGAATACTGTGTACAGTACTGGTCAGACCACACATAGAATACTGTGTACAGTACTAGTCAGACCACACATAGAATACTGTGTACAGTACTAGTCAGACCACACATAGAATACTGTGTACAGTACTGGTCAGACCACACATAGAATACTGTGTACAGTACTGGTCAGACCACACATAGAATACTGTGTACAGTACTGGTCAGACCACACATAGAATACTGTGTACAGTACTGGTCAGACCACACATAGAATACTGTGTACAGTACTAGTCAGACCACACATAGAATACTGTGTACAGTACTAGTCAGACCACACATAGAATACTGTGTACATTACTGGTCAGACCACACATAGAATACTGTGTACAGTACTGGTCAGACCACACATAGAATACTGTGTACAGTACTGGTCAGACCACACATAGAATACTGTGTACAGTACTGGTCAGACCACACATAGAATACTGTGTACAGTACTGGTCAGACCACACATAGATTACTGTGTACAGTACTGGTCAGACCACACATAGAATACTGTGTACAGTACTGGGCACCAGTGTACAAGAAAGATATAGTGAAGCTGGAGAGGGTTCAAAGATGGGCAACCAGGGTAATACGGGGAATGGGAGGACTACAGTACCCAGAAAGATTATCAGAATTAGGGTTATTTAGTTTAGAAAAAAGAAGGCTTAGGGGCGACCTTATAACTATGTATAAATATATCAGGGGACAGTACAGAGATCTCTCCATGATCTATTTATACCCAGGACTGTATCTATAATAAGGGGGCATCCTCTACATCTAGAGGAAAGAAGGTTTCTACACCAGCACAGACGGGGGTTCTTTACTGTAAGAGCAGTGAGACTGTGGAATTCTCTGCCTGCAGAGGTGGTCATGGTGAACTCTGTAATAGAGTTCAAAAAGGGGTCTGGATGCCTTTTTGGAGAATAATAACATTGCTGGTTATGTATACTAGATTTATAGGAACAGAACGTTGATCCAGAGATTTATTCTGATGCCATATTTGGAGTTGGGAAGGAATTTTTACCCCTAGTATGAGGGTTTTTTGCCTCCTCTGGATCAACTCAGTAGGGACTCATTAGGGATATAGATTGAACTTGATGGACTCTGGTCTTTTTTCAACCTTATGAACTATGTTACTATGTTACTGTCAACTAAAGTCAAGTCAACTATAGTCAAGCTCTTAAAGGGGTACTCCGCCCCTAGACATCTTATCCCCTATCTGCTGCGGCACCGCGCTATCATTACTGCACAGAGCGAGTTTGCTCTCTTCAATACAAGTCTATGGGAGGGGGAGTGGCGGTTGTCGTGTCCCCTGCCATAGACTTGCATCAAGAGGGCGGACCATGATGTCACGAGGGGCGGAGCTATGACGTCACACTGCTCCGTCCCCTGTTTCGCCCGTCATTAAGCACAGAGCGAACTCGCTATGTGCAGTAATGATAGCGGGGCGCTGCAGTGGCGATCCCGGGGTTCCCCAGCAGCGTGACCCCAGCAATCTGACATTTTATCCCCTATCCTTTGGATAGGGGATAAGATGTCTAGGGGCGGAGTACCCTTTAAGGTCTCTGAAGTCATTGGTGACCTCCGTGGGCCCTGGCTGAACTGTATAGACTTTACCACCTGTCTACCGTCAGTAAAGCTACCGTCGGAGTCATTATTGCCCCCGTGCCTAGCCCAGGATCCAGCGGTATACCTTCGGGTGGTATTGAGGATAACCCACGCCCTGGCGTCACGAATACAAGGAGTTAATGCCATCTGCCTCTAGGGTAGTTCCATCTGCCCTGCCTCACAACCCGTTACCACAGACACATATGTGAATACTTATTCGCCTCTCAGACCTGAATAATTCCGTAAACACGTCTGCCGGCTGCGAGGAGAATGTAGGGATGCTGAGATGCCATCTCTTTGCCCTCATGCAGAATCTCTGTCTTCCTCTCCGAGCGCAGATGAGCAGAACAGATTTGCAAGATGTGGGATTTAACTGGGTTGAGGAAGGTCTCAAATCATCTTATGAGCCGAATCACAGGAAGCTTCCTCAGGGGAATATCTGATTAGTGGAAAAGATAAAAATACATGTTTCTCAACACCAAACTCTACCTAACAAGCTACGAAAATACACAGGCAGAAGGTATGCTTCATGAACTGTTCAAACTTGACAAAACTTCAATATTTCTGCTTAAAGGGGTACTCCGGTGGAATATATATATGTATATGTGTGTGTGTATATATATATATATATATATATATATATATATATATATATATATAATTTTATTTTTAATACATTTTTTTTTCAAATCAACTGGTGCCCGAAAGTTATAGAGATTTGTAAATTACTTCTATATAAAAATCTTAATCCTTTCAGTACTTATCAGCTGCTGTATGCTCCAGTGAAAGTTGCGTAATTCTTTCCTGCCTGACCACAGTGCTCTCTGCTGACACCTCTGTCCGTGTCAGGAACTTTCCAGAGCAGGAGAGGTTTGCTATGGGGATTTTCTCCTACTCGGGACAGTTCCTGACACGGACAGAGGTGTCAGCAGAGAGCACTTCCTGTAGTCCTGAGCAGTTTGGTGTGCAGCTCATTCGGGTGTGTCTCTTTGTGTGCTCCAGAGACTTCCAGCAGACCAGAGCAGGTGTTTCATCAGCCTCCCCAGGAGTGTGGCAGCCTCCTCGGGAGAGCCTCCCTGCATGGCGTCCCTGGCCTCCACCTCCCGTTCTTCAAGGCTGGCGGGGGGTGGAGAGCAAACAGCAACAGCCATTCCGGCCCGGGGTAGAAGATCTGGCAGAGTCTGCAGCAATGCAGGCTCTGCTCCCCCGGCAACAGGTACCAGCCAGAGATCTGGTGGACAAAAGGCGAGGAGGAGAAGTGTGGAGTTGTGGGTAGAGCGAGGGCCCAAGGAGTCCAGTGCCAACTACTGCTCCCGCCTGGCCGCGAGGTTTGCTGAGTATGATCGGTGCGGTAAGGATCTGAAGTTGGCCAGAGAAGATCTGCGAGGCGCTCAGAATCTGGTGAACACTGCACCAAAAAAGAACAGGCCAGAGTTAAGGAAAAAGATCGCAGCACTGAAAGCTGAGATTGTGCAGCTGGAGGAGAGGAGAGCAGAGATCTTGGAGGGGAGCGGTCTCTTTAAGGAAAAGCTTGAGAACGACAGCCGGTTTGCCGCCACGAAATCCCCAGGTAAGGTGGAGGTGGATGTTGGGGAGAGTAGTGGCGGTGAAGATAGCGAGGATGGTGGTGAAGCTGTAAAGGAGGAGGAGAAGGTGGAAGAAAGTGCACAAGTTGTGGAGATGGATGCTGTTCCTGTGGCTACTCCCTATGACACCAAAACACAGGACAGCTACATTGAGCCAGCACAGGTGGCACTACCATCAAGCGATAGTGAGGAGGATGTGGAAAGTGAGGCTGGGGGATTGTTGAGGGCGATCATAATGCAGGAGTCCCCAGCCCACCTCCAGAATTTTACCTTTGGAGAAGATCAGTGTGAGGATGTGGTGGTGAAGCGAAAAGCTAAGAAACAAAAGATTCAGGAAACAGTACAATATGTGTTTGTTCCCTTCCAGCAGTCTGGGCCAGCTGCAAAGCTGGTTCAGGCTGCTGGGCCCCCCAGACTGCCAGACCCCGTTTCTGTGGTGGAACGGAGCCAGCATGGGGGGTACAGCATGGCGTCAGAAAAGGCAGAGGGCGCAATAGATGTGAAGCCCACCCATCTTGCCGGTAGGGAGGGGCAGGATGGGCTGATGGTGGGCAGTGGCGAGGCAAGCTATGCTGCCGTGTGCTCGGGGGGGCGGTTCCCCGAGTGCTATGGGCATTACCGGCACTGCGGGGCACTCCCCTGTGAGGGGGGGGAGTGTCCGGGTGCCGGTGGAGGAGAGTGGTAGGTCTGTGTGCTCGGGGGGCGGTCCTCCGAGTACTGTGTATTCTGTGGGCGCTGCGGGGCACTCCTCTGTGAGGGGGGGGAGTGTCCGGGCGCCGGCATCATCCACAGAACCCGTGTGGTTGGGAAAAGTAGGTGCTGGCACTGTGGGAGGAGCTGGGGTGCGCCCGGAGGGGCAGCCCCAGACTCCGGAAGTGACTTCAGCTATGGAGCAGGAACTATCAGCATCGACCCCGGCAGCTAAGCCAGAAAAAAAGAGTGTAATAAAACCTGCAACACTACAAGTCCCAGCCAGCCCAGAAAATGTTAGTCAGGATAAGAGTGCTGGATGTGAGAATGCTGAGTGTGGAAGTGTTGTGGATGAGAGGAGTGTATGTGGGAGAGTCAGTGGAGTGAATGATGGTGGGAGTAGTAGTGATATGAATGGGAAGAAAGATGATGAGAGGAGTGGTGTGAATGGTGTTATTAGTGGTTCTGGGTTTGGTTCTGGGTCTGGTCCGGCTGCCCCCCCGGTAGTGACTGCTCCTAGGAGCTATGCCAATGTCGCTGCCGGGGGTTCAGGGGGGTCCCCGTCTCCGTCCGGCTCTGGAGGCCTCTTGCAACAGCGCTTCCTGGAGGCTCTACGCAGGGGTGACAGGTCGATCCAGGTAGAGGGAAGGGGTGAGGTCGACCTGTCTTTCTGGATAGAGAGGCACGGTTTGGGGGCTTTTCGAGAGAGGAATGGGGAGGTGGTCTGGTCCCTCCCGACATCCGGGCAGGACAATAACCGTAGGAATGTGGTCCGTCTGATTTGGAGGGGCGAGGATGCGTGCCCACCTCGCGCAAAAGTGGTTGAGCTCCTCCTTCAGATGGAATTCAGGGCGAGCGACATCTTTGCCCTGATTCACCCCTATGGTTCGTCTGAGTTTGACGTCAGTTTCGTTCGGCCGGAGGGTCTTGAACTCTTCTGGTCGAACTACGAAGTGGCGAAGAACGAGCCCGGCTGGCGGGATTTCGCCGTAAAGGCGATTTCCCGTCAGAACTCTGTCAAGAAAGTGACCGTTTTGACCCGTAACGAGTCGCTTTCTTGTTATGACATTATGACCTGGCTCAGACGGTATGGGGATGTGACGGACATGCCCAAGAAAAACTTTGATGAGCACGGGATCTGGTCCGGGGCCTGGACGTTTTCCGTCAAACTCAAGCGTTCAGGGAGTACAGTTGCCCACATTCCGTCAGCCGCCTTCCTTGGACGTGATAGGATCCAGGTCTTCTACCAGGGGCAGCCTAAGGTCTGTCACAGGTGTGGCAGCCCCACCCACTTTAGCGCAGCCTGTACTGTGCAGGTCTGCGCTTTGTGTGGTGGGGTGGGTCATCTGGCCGCATCCTGTGGGCAGATCCGGTGCCACCTGTGTGGTGTCCTCGGGCACCCTTTCAGCCGTTGTCCTAGCGCCTTCGCCCGTGCAGCGGCCGCTCCGGCTGAGGAGAGCTGTGAAGTTGCCTCGGCTGGGGAGGGCACGGGCAGGGATGGGGGCGCAACAGGGCTAGTGAGGAGGAAAAAGGGCCCCGCCAAACTAAGGCGGGAGGAAAATCGGAGGAGGAGTAGGGAGCTGGAGAGTGCCCAGGTGGCGGGGGTAGCTCCGGCCCCTGCTCCTGAAGCTGGCCCTGTAACCGCTGAAGCCCAGGAGGAGGACGTGCTGGATGAGGAGGTCAGGATGCTGCGCAAAGAGGAGGGCAATATGGCCGACACTTCCGATTCCTCCCACTATGAAAGTGTGGATGAGGAGAGTGGAGAGAGGCCTAAAAAGAAAGACAAGGGCAAAAGAAAAGGGAGAAAGAAGAGGTCAGAGCCCTCTGTTCCCTGTACTACGGGCCAAGTCCAAAACGGAAGCCTGATTGCCCCCCCTCTGATTGACCTGTCAAACCGGTACCTCGTCCTCGATACCATCTCCTCCCCCTCCTTGAAGGGGGAAGGTGAGGGCCAGGTGCCTAGGAAGAAGGAGCCTCCAGGGGGAACTGGGCCCTGTCCTATTGAGGCTCCTTCCTTGGAGGGCAGGGCTAGACCGGGGCCGGACGTAGATGGGGATCAAATGGACCAAACTGAATCAAAAAAAAGAACTAAGAGTGGTCCTGCCCTCTCATCTTCTTCGGGGGATGAGGGGGCTAAAAAGAAGGGAAAGAAAAAGTAAAGGGTGTGGCCGTCTAATTTAATCACCCTGTATGGCGGCACTCACCCCATTGACGCTGGCATCTATTAACTGTGCCAGCATAAAGTCAGATACGGCTAGATTCGCAGCCTTTGATTTTCTCGGCCACGTTGAAGCTGACATTTTCTTTTTACAGGAGACCAGGTTGCCAGATCTAGCCTCTCTGGTAAGAGCCAGAAGAGAGTGGAGGCGTGGTCCCTCCCACTGGTCTCTTGCGGCTGAGCCGTATAGTGGGGTGGCGGTCCTTTTTACCGCTCCTGTTGAATGCCGACGGGTTATTGAATTAGAAATGGGGAGGTGCCTGATCTTAGATGTCTTCATGAAGGGACAAGAGCTTCGGCTCATTAACATCTACGCCCCGCAAACTAAGCGGGGCCGTAAAGATCTCTTTATGAGGATTAAGCCCTTTCTTTTTACGAGTCGGCAAGTGATCTTTGGAGGGGACTTCAATAATGTCACGAGGTCCCAAGATCGGAGAGGCTCCAATGGTCCGCTGACTTGCGATAGTGTGGCACTGATTAGCATAGCTAGAGAAGCTCGCCTAGAGGACGCCCACATCCGGAACCCCTCGGGCCACGCGGGTTTCACCTATCATCAAGGTAGTCGCAGGTCTAGGATAGATAGGTTTTATTTAAAGGAGGAAGCCGTCTCTTCCGCAGTGTCCGTGGTTGAGGTGGAGTTCTCCGATCACTGTATGATTTTGTTTTCCCTGAATGTTTCAGAGACCCCCCGGATGGGTAAAGGTTATTGGAAGCTGAATTCGTCCCTCCTGGAGGAAGCAGAGGTGAGACAGTCCTTTGAGGATTTTCTTCAGAGTCAGGTACCTTTACTGGGCCTCTGTAGTAATAAGCTGGAGTGGTGGGAGATATTCAAGAAGCGGGTTGCGGGGTTCTTCCGCCAGCTCTCGAGCCTCAGGTCCCTGAACAGGTATCGCCTGTATCAGGGTCTGAGGAGGAAACTCGAGCTTCTTGTCTCGACTGGAGGTAGCCGAGAGGATATCTCCAGAGTGAAGTCCTTGCTGATGAGGTGTCAGTACGATAGGCACGCATCTTTGGTTTTTGAGAGGGATTTCGGGAAGTACCGCTCGCCCGACCCTTACAGGAACTGCAAGATGTCAGTGAGTAGTAAAGTCATTTCAGGACTGATTGATAGTACAGGATCTCTGAATCGGTCCAGATCAGGGATCTTGGAGGTCATCAGATCCTTCTACTCGCACCTCTTGGGGAGGAAGGATCTAGATCGAGACAGGATGTCGGTTTTCCTGACTGAAACCATTCCTGAGCCAGGGGTAGACCCCTCTCTTGATGTTTTGGCAGAAGAAATAGGGGAAGAGGAAGTGAGACTGGCGATCGAGGGGCTCGCCCCCAAGAAGTCGCCAGGCCCGGATGGCTTAACATCTGAGTGGTACAGGACCTTTAAGGAGTCTTTAGCTCCCCTCTTGACTGAGGTATTTAATGAGTGTCTCTCCTCGGGCACTCTGCCGAAGTCAATGAGGAGGTCAGCCCTGATTCTTCTGTCAAAGGGTAAAGATCCTAGCCGTGTTGAGAATTGGAGGCCCATAGCTCTTCTCAATACGGACAGGAAGCTTCTGGCCAAGATATTGTTTAATCGGCTGGTGAAGTTTGCACCCCGGCTCCTTTCGGGGGCTCAGCACTGCTCTGTTCCAGGCCGAAGCACCTTAAGTGCTGTCCTTAGTGTCAGGGAGGCAGTGGAGCGGAGTAGTGCAGGTCTCTGGAAGGGGTACTTGCTGTCCTTGGATCAGGCCAAAGCATTTGATCGGGTGAACCACGAGTACCTCTGGTCCGTCCTCCTGAGATATGGCTTACCAACTACTTTTGTTAATTGGCTTAAGATCTTGTATGCAGGGGCAGAGAGTTTCCCGCTTGGGAACGGGTGGTCTGGCCGCTCTTTTGAGGTGGGGTCCGGAGTCCGTCAGGGTTGTCCTTTGAGCCCGCTTTTATACGTGTTCGCAATCGATCCCTTCGTCCGGAGGGTAGATTGTGGGCCGTTGGCGGGAGTCGGGATGAGTCTGGCGGAGCCGGCTGTCACCCAGAGAGTGGTGGCGTACGCTGATGATGTCACTATTTTCGTCTCCTCGAGAGAGGAGGTCGATGTGGTGATGTCGGAGGTGGAACGCTACTCGGAGGCATCCGGGTCTAAGATCAACCGGGATAAGTGTGAGAGTCTCTGGCTGGGAGGGGGGGATCCCACGTTTGATCTCCCGGACACCCTTCCAGGGCCCCAAGAATCAGCAAAAGTCTTAGGCATCACATTCGGCCAGGATGATTATCCCACCAAAAACTGGGATGGTAAGCTCCAGGATGCCACTCAGAAGGTGAACCAGTGGAAGGGTTGGTCTATGACCCTCAGGGAAAGGGTACACCTGATCAAATCGTACCTGCTCCCCTTGTTTATCTATCTGGGCAGCGTATGTATGTTGCCAGAGGCTTACTATACTAGGATCTACAGCCTGTTTTTCCAACTGTTATGGGGGAACAGGATGAACCTAGTCAAGAGGGAGGTTACGTACCGCACGAGGAGACTAGGGGGTTTATCTATGGTAAACCCTGTGGTGTTCTTTACGAACACCTTCTTGAAAGCCAACATCGCAAACCTCTGGTAAGAGAGGGCTCCTCCGTGGGTACTCTCCTGCAGGGAATGGTTTCGGCCTTTCTTCCAGGAATGGGAGACAGGAGGGCAAGTGAAGGACCTCCGTACGCCCCATGGATATCTTCCGGCTTACACTACCCCGACTCTGAAGGCGATACGTCGGTGGGGTCTGCGAGTGTGGGAGATCAGGACTCAGTCAAGGCAGTTCCTTGACAAACGGGTTCTGTTGACCCACTTTCAGAAGGCTCTGGCGCTCAGGGACTGCCCAGGTCGGGATCTGAGGGTGGGGTTGTATCTTTTGAACATGAAAAGGATCCCCCAGAAGTTTTGGGACTTGGCCTGGCGCTGCTTTCAGGGGAAGCTATATGTAAGGGACAACCTGAAGTGTAGGAACTCTGATGACCGGGGATGTCCCCGAGAAGAGTGCGGGGACACGCTGGAAAGCATGGACCACTTCCTGCTTCATTGTCCTTTTAATATAGGGGTTTACAACCGGGTGGGCGCTTCCATCGGCTGGAGTCAACTTGCCGGCCTTACCTATCCGGAGTGGGCTTATGGGGCATTCAGGTCCCTGGGTGGCCGAGACCGGGGCACTTTATTCTTAGTTAGCTTAGTGGTTAGGTACTACACGTGGAGTGCACGGTGTTTATTGTCGACCCAACAGAAAATCCTCTCCGAGGTGGAGGTCTGTAGGAATATCACCGGTGACCTTGGGAAGATCAAGTCTTTGGAGTATGGCAGTCTTGGTACCAGTAGGGCTTCTCTCCTATGGAGAGGTTTTTCTTTTGATGTGCCCTAGGTACTAGGCCCTTAAGGTGAAGTACCTTATTTTGGCCAGGGATAGTGTATATATCTTAGGGTGAGTATAGGGTCAGTTTCATGAAGGGATAGTGATAGGGTTAGAGGTTGATAGGGAGAGGAATTTAAATTTAATTTTATCAGGATTGCCATCCTTCTTCCTGGTGGGGGGCTATGCATGTCACCTTAGCCTTTTGTTTTGTTTTCTATGGAAAAGATTGTAAAGGGCTTGCAGGCAATCAAACTTGAGCCTTGTGGTTTTGGTGTATTGTACTGTTAATATTGCTTGTTGTAGAGTATGTAAATATTGTTTTGTATATATATTGTTCTGTTTACATTAGGTGGGTAGGGGTGTATTTTAGGTTGGGTGGGGGGTTTTCGGGGGGTGGTGGTGGTCTGTACCCAGGACTGAACTGTTGCAGTGGGTACTATTTTGGGGGTCTGGTATGGGTCAGTTGTGGACAAAAACTGTGACCTATGGACTCTGACCCATGTCCAGAGGGGGTGGTGGGTGATGGGATAGTTTAGTATAGGTTGTTTTTCTGTGTTATTGAGTTGTTTGTTATGTATAATCTGTATAGTTTTATGTATACACCTTATATATATATATATATATTTTTTTTTTTTTTTGTAATATTTTTTATTTTATTTGTACAATGTCATAATTATTTGGGAGAGAAAGGCAGTCGGACCAGTTTTCAGTTATTATAGTATAGTGTTAAGAGTACACTATATTTATGTTTGTGTTTATGTTTGTGTCCCAGTGTGGATTGGTTTTTGTTTGTGGGTATATGTATGTGTGTGTGTGGTGGGGGTAGGGGAGGTTAAAAAAAAACATATAAAAAAAAAAAAAAAAAAAAAAAAGGGTGGGTGTGTATGTATGTGTGTATGTATATGTATATATATGTATATATATGTGTGTGTGTGTATGTATATGTGTATGTATGTGTATATGTGTATGTATGTGTATGTGTATACATATATATATGTGTGTGTGTGTATGTGTATGTGTATGTATATGTGTATATATATATATATATATATATATGTATAGAAAAAAAAAAGAAAAAAAAGGAAAAAAAAAAAAAAAAGTGTATTTGTATATGTATATATATATATATATATATGTATGTATATATATATATATATATATATATATATATATATATATATGTATATATTTTGTTATCCAAGTTGGATTATTTTTGTTACGGCAGCTAGCCATATTTTTGTTTTGTTATTGGGGGGAGGAGCAGTGTGGTAATGTTTCCTAGTTTGGATATTTTTAGTTTTTGATCCCAGCGTGGAAAGCTTTATTTATGTTCATTAGGTATGTGTGTGTGTGTGTGTGTTGGACTATAGTAGGTAATGATTTATTTATTCATTTATTTTTGGTTTATCTGGGCTGGCCGGTTAGGAAGGTTTAAGTTGTTATTTTGAGACGGATAGTTTGTTTTTATGTTCAGTTTTGTTAATTTTGTTACAGTGAAATGAACTTGTTTTATGTTTTGTAAAGTTTTGTACTTTTATAATAAAAAAGAGTGTCAGCAGAGAGCACTTTGATCAGACAGGAAGGAACTACAAAACTATCTGTGGAGCACACAGCAGCTGATAAGTACTGAAAGGATTAAGATTTTTATATAGAAGTAATTTACAAACCTGCTTAACTTTCTGGCACCGGTTAATTAGAAAAACTTTGTTTTCTACCGGAGTACCCCTTTAAAGGAACAGTTAACCCTCCAAACTAATTTCTATCCATTCTCCTTGTATTATCAAATGGTAACACTAAGAGCAGGGAATGGGCAAAATAAGTTGTACAATAGATGAGTGGGTAGATACCACCAGGGTGCTCCAAACCTGCCCCAACAGTTGACAAGTAATCCGTCAAGGGGACATTAATATGACCATTTGGTCACATGGCAGATTAGTACTGGCCAAAGTTACCAAAATCAGTTAAAGGGGTACTCCAGTGGAAAACAAAGGTTTTCAAATCAACTGGTGGCAGAAAGTTATATAGATTTGTAAATGACTTCTAGTTAAACAGTGTTCAGGTTTGCTATGGAGATTTTCTCCTGCTCTGGACAGTTCCTGACACGGACAGAGGTGTCATCAGAGAGCACTGTGGTCAGACTGGAAAGAACTACACAACTTCCTCTGGAACATACAGTAGCTAATATGTACTTGTAGTGTTAAAGGGGTATTCTGGCCAAAGACATCTTATCCTCTATGCAAAGGATAAGGGATAAGATGTCTGATTGCGGGGGGCCCACAGCTGAGACCCCCTATGATCTCCGTACAGCACCTGCATTCTATACCAAGCTGCTGCTCCAGTCTCAGAAACTTCTGTGTTTCCAGCACTGGAGACGTGACGTCACACCACGTCCACTCCATTCATGTCTATGGGAGGGGGCGTGACAGCAGTCACGCCCCCTCCCATAGACATGAATGGAGGGGGCGTGGTGTGACATCACGAGGGGCGTGGCATGGCATCACGAGGGGGCGTTGCTGACGTCACCTCTCCAGTCCCAAAAATACAGAGGTTTCCGAGACTGGAGCAGCAGCTTGGCATAGGATGCGCGTGCTGCACAGAGATGGTAGGGGGGTCCCAGAGGCGGGCCCCCCTGCCAACAGACATCTTATTCCCTATCCTTCGCATAGAGGATAAGATGTCTTTGGCCGGAATACCCCTTTAACCCTTCCAGTACTTATTAGTTGCTGTATGCTCCACAGGAAGTTGTGTAGGTCTTTTCAGTCTGACCTACGTGCTCTCTGCTGACACCTCTGTCCATGTCAGGAACTTTCCATAGTAGGAGCAAATTCCCATAGCAAACCTGGACACTGTCCCTGTATATCGTGCAGAATATTAGCAGGTCGTCTGGCTAAACAAGATACTAAAATGAGAGCAAATGGTCAAGGTTGAGGTGGGGCAACACGAAAATAATCCAGAATTAAGAAGACAGAAGAACGGCTTAGAACAATTTAAGATCCAAAGTGGAATCCACTAATGACCCCCAAAGATTGGCATTTGTGGAACAGATTCCACCGGAAAGTATTTTGGGGGGGGGGGCTAGAGAGGGGAATCCATTAAGTCACATGTTATAACACAGTTCATATCACGAATATTGGTCAGTATAGGTAAGAAATGGGTGGGTAGGCAGAGGCCACCAGAATATCAGCTTGGTTTGGGGTGGGGGGGGGGGGTGAGTACTGCCCTACAGACCATACCATGACAACTGGTGCAGAATGTTAGCAAGTCATCTTACAACCGCGCAACACAAGGAAAATCTGACAATAAGAGACAGAAAGTCTTCAAGGTTCAAAGGTGAATCCACTGATGCCAGCAAAGATTGGATATGGAATTGAGCGATAGGCAACTATCACTAGAGTATTTATTTAAATGGGCACTCTCATTAAAACTCATTTTTGCTATTGCACTCCTTATGGTAAATAAAAATTCTTTATAATATACTTAGTTTTTTTGTTTTTTAATGAAGTTTTCTATGTTTTATTTCTGTTTAAATAAGCTGCCACTAGGTGTCTCCCTACTTGTCCAGAGCACATTTCCCCTCCATCTCTTGCACAGACTTTGGACTCCTGCTGGCCTGGCAGAAGTCCAAGATCAGGAAAGGCAGCCTGGAGTGCTGAGGGGGGGGGGGGGGGGGGGTGCAGACTTAGCCAATCATAGCTCATCTCACACTGAACTGTTCTGGGCTGTGTGTAGCAGAGTGAGGGAAGAAGTTCTCCCCTGTATGGCTTCAGATGATGTCACGCCTGCTGGGGAACGCCCCTTCCCAGTCTGTGAATCTGACTGAGACTGAGCAGAAAATACAGAGCAATATCAAGGTAGAAAACTAAAAAATAATAAAAATAAAGGCAGGGGGTGGTTTATCATGATGGGGGCAGTGACCTGGGAGGATTATAACATTTAACAAGATCATGAGAGGTTATCTTTAAAATAGGGAGAACAATCCATTGGGTTGCATGTTATGACACAGGTTGAAGCTGTTATTGTAATCTTCTGGACCAAGACAGGAGAAATCATACTGGCACCATTACAAAAACATTAGGTCATACAAGGTATTGGAGTAGATAGTAGGAGTCGACACTTGTACATAGCTGTGGTGCTCGTGGAAAATGATTGCCTGGAGACGTAAAATAATCCAGACGCTCACAATATTGCTTAAAGGGGTACTCCGGTGGAAAACTTTTTTTTTTTTTAAATCGAGTGGGGCCAGAAAGTTAAACAGATTTGTAAATTACTTCTATTAAAAAATCTTAATCCATCCAGTACTTATCAGCTGCTGAATACCACAGAGGAAATTATTTTCTTTTTGGATCACTGTGCTCTCTCCTGACATCACGAGTACAGTGCTCTCTGCTGACATCTCTGTCCATTTTAGGAACTGTCCAGAACAGCATATGTTTGCTATGGGGATTTTCTTCTACTCTGGACAGTTCCTAAAATGGACAGAGGTGTCAGCGGAGAGCACTGTGCTCATGATGTCAGCAGAGAGCTCTGTGTTTCAAAAAGAAAAGAATTTCCGCTATAGTATTCAGCAGCTAATAAGTACAGGAATGATTAAGATTTTTTAATAGAAGTAATTTACAAATTGGTTAACTTTCTGGCACCAGTTGATTTAAAAAAAAAAAAAAAAAAAGGTTTTTCACCGGAGTACCCCTTTAAGAAATTTTTTCCATGCATTTCCATCTCATGGCTGATACAATAAGAAATATTGTTTAAGCAAAAAACAACTCTATCTCAGGCACGTCCATCCTTCATTCCGGGTAACACGCCGCCATTGAATCAATATTACCTCGGAATGGCGTCCCATTTGCCTTTAATATAGCACAAATAAAAAATATCCCGATGCATTCGGCTGACCGTTAATGCCGGATCTAGATTACTCACTTCAGTCGAGATGGCGATCGGAGGTAATTCGTTTTCCTTATCCTGATGTGGAGATTGTCTCATTTGATACAATGTATGAAACAATCTATTACCGCCATTAGCGGCCGCATCCTCCTGAAATCCCGCGGATGTAGATGTGATTGGAAAGAGAATCTGGGAGTAACCTTCATGAGAAGTTATACGCGGCCAGAACGTTCCTGTGCTGGAAATATATATATTTTTTTTCATTTTTTTTTTTTTCGTTTCACCCCCTGGGAGAATGTATTTTTTATTTTTTAAATTGCTGCTCAGTGTGAATCCTCAGTAATATTCTCACAGGGGTGAAGGGGCGAAGACTACACGGATATTTATTAGCACTTGTAGTAGGAGGAATGTTATCACTTAATTACCCATCTCCTTCATGCTAAGTGGACTCCTTCAGCGCTCGAAAACCCGACAATTCTTTATTTATTACTTATGGAGATTTTCCTTTGATACAGACTATAGCTAAGTGGCTCTATGTTTTGCAAAACTACGACTCCCAGCATGCCCGGACAGCGGTTGGCTGTCCGGGCATGCTGGGAGTCGTAGTTTTGCAACAGCCTGAGGTGCACGGTTTGGAGACTCTAATATATACAAGAATATAACTACTATAATACTGCTCTTATATACAAGAATATAACTACTATAATACTGCCCCCTATATACAAGAATATAATTACTATAATACTGCTCCTATATACAAGAATATAACTACTATAATACTGCTCCGATATACAAGAATATAACTAATATAATACTGCCTCCTATATACAAGAATATAACTACTATAATACTGCCCCTGTATACAAGAACATAGCTACTATAATACTGCCTCCTATATACAAGAATATAACTACTATAATACTGTCCCTATATACAAGAATATAACTACTATAATACTGCTCCTATATACAAGAATATATCTACTATAATACTGCTCCTATATACAAGAATATAACTACTATAATACTGCTCCTATATACAAGAATATATCTACTATAATACTGCTCCTATATACAAGAATATAACTACTATAATACTGCTCCTACATACAAGAATATAACTACTATAATACTGCTCTTATATACAAGAATATAACTTCTATAATACTGCCCCTATATACAAGAATATAACTACTATAATACTGCCCCTATACACAAGAATATAACTACTATAATACTGCTCCTATATACAAGAATATAACTACTATAATACTGCCCCTATATACAAGAATATAACTACTATAATACTGCTCTGTATACAAGAATATAACTACTATAATACTGCTCATATATACAAGAATATAACTACTATAATACTGCTCCTATATACAAGAATATAACTACTATAATACTGCTCCTATATACAAGAATATAACTACTATAATACTGCTCTGTTACGCCGAGCGTTCCGGGTCCCCGCTCCTCCCCGGAGCGCTCGCAGCGTTCTCCTGTTCGCAGCGCCCTGGTCAGACCCGCTGACCGGGAGTGCTGCGATAATGTACCTAGCCGGGTTGCGATTCGCAATGCGGGATGCGTCCGCTCGCGGTTAGCATCCCGGCCCGCTTACCAGACTCGTTCCCCGTCTGTTCTGTCCCGGCACGCGCGCATGCCGGCTCTCTGCGATTTAAAAGGCCGGTGTGCCACTGATTGGCGCCTGTTCAAATTAGTTTGTTCACCTGTGCACTTCCCTATATAACCTCACTTCCCCTGCACTTCCTTGCCGGATCTTGTTGCCATTGTGCCAGTGAAAGCGTTCCTTGTGTATCCCAAGCCAGTGTTCCAGCCCTCTTGCCGTTGCCCCTGACTACGATCCTTGCTGCCTGCCCTGACCTTCTGCTACGTCCGACCTTGCTCTTGCCTAATCCCTTGCACCGCGCCTATCTCAGCAGACAGAGAGGTTGAGCCATTGCCGGTGGATACGACCTGGTTGCTACCGCCGCTGTAAGACCATCCAGCTTTGCGGCGGGCTCTGGTGAATACCAGTAGCAACTTAGAACCGGTCCGCCGGCACGGTCAACGCCAATCCCTCTCTGACACAGAGGATCCACCTCCAGCCTGCCGAATCCTGACAGTAGATCTGGCCATGGATCCCGCTGAGGTCCCGCTGCCAGTTGTCGCTGACCTTACCACGGTGGTCGCCCAGCAGTTGCAACAGATAGCACAACAAGGCCATCAGCTGTCTCAACTGACTTTTATTCTACAGCAGCTTCTACCACAGCTTCAGCAACCATCTCCTCTGCCAGCTCCTGCACCTCCTCTGCAGCGAGTGGCCGCATCCAGCCTCCGTTTATCGTTGCCGGACAAGTTTGATGGGGACTCTAGACTTCGCCGTGGTTTTCTCTCGCAATGTTCCCTGCATTTGGAGATGATGTCGGACCAATTTCCAACTGAACGGTCAAAGGTAGCTTTCGTGGTTAGTCTCCTGTCTGGGAAGGCCCTGTCATGGGCCACACTGCTCTGGGACCGCAATGATCCTGTCACTGCCTCTGTACACTCTTTCTTCGCGGAGATTCGAAGTGTCTTTGAGGAACCAGCCCGAGCTTCTTCTGCCGAGACTGCCCTGCTGAACCTGGTCCAGGGTAATTCTTCTGTTGGCGAGTACGCCATCCAATTCCGTACTCTCGCCTCCGAATTATCTTGGAATAACAAGGCCCTCTGCGCGACCTTCAAAAAAGGCCTATCCAGTAACATCAAAGATGTGCTGGCCGCACGAGAAATCCCTGCCAACCTGCATGAACTTATTCCTTTGGCCACCCGCATTGACATGCGTCTTTCCGAAAGGCGTCAGGAGCTCCACCAGGATATGGACGTTGTTCGCACAAGGCGGTTTCTCTCCCCGGCTCCTCTCTTCTCTGGTCCGCTGCAATCTGTTCCTGTGCCTTCCGCCGTGGAGGCTATGTAAGTAGACCGGTCTCGCCTGACACCACAAGAGAGGACACGCCGCCGCAATGAGAACCTATGCCTGTACTGTGCCAGTACCGAACACTTCTTGAAGGATTGTCCTATCCGTCCTCCACGTCAGGAAAGACGCACTCCGATTCCGCACAAAGGTGAGACAGCTCTAGGTGTGAACTCTGCTTCTCCACGTCTTACTGTGCCTGTGCGGATTTCTTCTTCTAACTCCTCCTTCTCAGCTGTGGCCTTCTTGGATTCTGGATCTGCAGGAAATTTTATTTTGGCCTCTTTCGTTAACAGGTTCAACATCCCAGTGACCAGTCTCGCCAGACCCCTCTACATCGCCTCTGTTAATGGTGAAAGATTGGACTGTACTGTGCGTTACCGCACAGAACCCCTGTTAATGTGCATTGGACCTCATAACTAAAAAATTGAATTTCTGGTCCTCTCTAACTGCACTTCTGAAATTCTTCTTGGACTACCTTGGCTTCAACGCCATTCCCCTACCCTTGACTGGAGCACCGGGAAAATCAAGAACTGGGGTACTTCTTGCTACAAAAAATGCCTTACGTCTGCTCCCAGTTCTGCCAGTCAAAACCCCATGGCTCCTCCGATACCAGGTCTCCCCAAGGCCTATCTGGACTATGCCGATGTTTTATGCAAAAACCAAGCAGAGACTTTGCCTCCTCACAGGCCTTATGACTGTCCTATTGACCTCCTCCCGGGTACTACTCCACCCCGGGGCAGAATCTATCCTCTGTCAGCTCCTGAAACACAAGCCATGACGGAGTACATCCAAGAAAATTTAAAAAGGGGATTTATCCGCAAGTCTTCCTCCCCTGCCGGAGCTGGATTCTTCTTTGTCTCCAAAAAAGACGGTTCCTTACGACCATGCATTGATTACCGCGGTCTTAATAAAATCACTATAAAAAACCGCCATCCCCTGCCTCTTATCTCGGAACTCTTTGACCGCCTACGAGGCGCTAACATCTTCACCAAATTGGATTTAAGAGGTGCATATAATCTCATCCGCATCAGGGAAGGGGACAAGTGGAAGACCGCATTTAACACAAGAGACGGACACTTTGAATATCTGGTTATGCCCTTTGGGCTCTGCAACGCCCCTGCTGTCTTCCAGGACTTTGTAAATGAAATTTTTCGTGATTTATTATATACCTGTGTTGTGGTCTACTTGGACGACATTTTGATTTTCTCTTCTAACCTCGAAGAACATCGCCGTCATGTCCGCCTGGTTCTTCAGAGACTCCGTGACAATCAATTATATGCCAAGATGGAGAAATGTCTCTTTGAATGCCAATCTCTTCCCTTCCTAGGATATTTAGTCTCTGGCCAGGGACTTCAAATGGATCCAGACAAACTGTCAGCCGTGTTAGATTGGCCACGCCCCTCCGGACTACGAGCTATCCAACGTTTCTTGGGGTTTGCCAATTACTACCGACAATTTATTCCACATTTTTCCACCATTGTGGCCCCAATTGTGGCCCTAACCAAGAAAAACGCCAACCCTAAGTCCTGGCCTCCTCAAGCGGACGAGGCGTTCAACCGTCTCAAAACTGTCTTTTCTTCTGCTCCCGTACTCTCCAGACCTGATCCATCTAAACTCTTCTCACTGGAGGTAGACGCCTCCTCGGTGGGAGCCGGAGCTGTACTCCTACAAAAAAACTCTTCTGGACATAACGTTACTTGTGGTTTCTTTTCTAGGACCTTCTCTCCGGCAGAGAAAAATTACTCCATTGGTGATCGAGAACTGCTGGCCATAAAACTAGCCCTCGAGGAATGGAGGCACCTGCTGGAGGGGTCCAAATACCCAATTATTATATACACATATCACAAGAATCTCTCTTATCTTCAGTCTGCCCAACGGCTGAACCCACGCCAGGCTAGGTGGTCGTTGTTTTTTGCCCGTTTTAACTTTGAGATTCATTTTCGCCCTGCTGACAAGAACATCAGGGCTGACGCCCTCTCTCGTTCCTCGGATGCCTCTGAAATGGAAGCCTCCTTGCAACACATTATTCCTCCTGAGTGTCTGATCTCCCCTTCCCCAGCTTCCATCAGACAAACTCCTCCTGGAAAGACCTTCGTCCCTCCACGCCAGCGCCTCAGGATCCTCAGGTGGGGACACTCCTCACACCTCGCCGGCCATGCTGGCGTCAAAAAGTCCATCCAGCTCATCTCTCGATTTTATTGGTGGCCTACCCTGGAAGCAGATGTCGCTGATTTTGTTTGGGCTTGTACAGTCTGTGCCCGGGACAAGACTCCTCGTCAGAAGCCTGCCGGCCTCCTTCATCCTCTGCCTGTTCCTGAGCTACCATGGTCGCAGATTGCTATGGACTTTATAACAGACCTGCCTTTATCCCATGGCAACACAGTCATTTGGGTGGTCGTTGATCGTTTCTCCAAGATGGCACATTTTATTCCACTTCCAGGTCTTCCTTCTGCGCCACAGTTGGCGAAGCAATTTTTTGTGCACATTTTTCGCCTTCACGGGCTTCCCACGGATAGAGGCGTTCAATTTGTGTCGAAATTCTGGAGGGCCCTCTGAAATCAGCTTAAAATCAAATTAAATTTCTCGTCTTCCTATCATCCCCAATCCAATGGGCAAGTGGAGAGAGTTAACCAGGTTCTTGGTGACTATTTGCGACATTTTGTTTCCTCCCGCCAGGATGATTGGGCCGATCTTCTACCCTGGGCCGAATTCTCGTACAATTTCAAAGTCTCTGAGTCCTCCGCTAAATCCCCGTTCTTTGTGGTGTACGGCCGTCACCCTCTTCCCCCCCCTCCCCACTCCCACGCCTTCTGGTTTGCCCGCTGTTGATGAGGTTACCCGGGACTTCTCCACCATCTGGAAAGAGACTCAAAAATCCCTCATACAGGCCTCATCCCGGATGAAGAAACATGCCGACAAAAAAAGAAGAAATCCTCCTGTCTTTGTTCCTGGAGACAAAGTGTGGCTCTCCGCCAAGTATATCCGCTTCCGTGTCCCCAGTTATAAACTGGGACCACGTTATCTTGTACCCTTTAAAATCAAGTGCCAAATCAATCCTGTCTCCTACAAACTCCTTCTTCCCCCTTCTCTCCATATTCCTAATGCTTTTCATGTCTCTCTCCTTAAACCGCTTATCCTTAACCGCTTCTCTCCCAAGGTTGTTGCTCCTACTCCTGTCTCCGGGTCCTCAGATGTCTTCTCGGTTAAAGAAATTCTCGCATCTAAGACGGTCAGAGGTAAAAAAGAAATTTCTAATAGATTGGGAGAATTGCGGTCCTGAGGAGAGGTCATGGGAACCCGAGGATAACATTCTCGACAAGGACCTTATTCACAAATTTTCAGGTTCAAAAAAGAGGGGGAGACCCAAGGGGGGGGTACTGTTACGCCGAGCGCTCCGGGTCCCCGCTCCTCCCCGGAGCGCTCGCAGCGTTCTCCTGTTCGCAGCGCCCCGGTCAGACCCGTTGACCGGGAGCGCTGCGATAATGTCCCTAGCCGGGATGCGATTCGCGATGCGTCCCGGCCCGCTTACCAGACTCGTTCCCTGTCTGTTCTGTCCCGGCGTACGTGGCCCTGCTCCCTAGGGCGCGCGCGCGCCGGCTCTCTGCGATTTAAAGGGCCCGTGCGCCACTGATTGGCACCTGGTTCGAATTAGTGAGTTCACCAGTGCACTTCCCTATATAACCTCACTTCCCCTTCCCTTCCTTGCCGGATCTTGTTGCCATTGTGCCAGTGAAAGCGTTCCTTGTGTATCCTAAGCCAGTGTTCCAGACCTCTTGCCGTTGCCCCTGACTACGATCCTTGCTGCCTGCCCTGACCTTCTGCTACGTCCGACCTTGCTCTTGCCTAATTCCTTGTACCGCGCCTATCTCAGCAGTCAGAGAGGTTGAGCCGTTGCCGGTGGATACGACCTGGTTGCTACCGCCGCTGCAAGACCATCCCGCTTTGCAGCGGGCTCTGGTGAATACCAGTAGCAACTTAGAACCGGTCCGCCGGCACGGTCCACGCCAATCCCTCTCTGACACAGAGGATCAAGCTCCAGCCTGCCGAATCCTGACATGCTCCTATATACAAGAATATAACTACCATAATACTGCTCCTATATACAAGAATATAACTCCTATAATACTGCTCCTATATACAAGAATATAACTACTATAATACTGCTCCTATATACAAGAATATAACTACTATAATACTGCTGGTATATACAAGAATATAACTACTATAATACTGTCCCTATATACAAGAATATAACTACTATAATACTGCTCCTATATACAAGAATATATCTACCTATATAAGTAGTAGTTAGCTGCACATGGGCCATTACTCTCCTAGCAGCCTCCCAGTCCGACTGGGAGAGCATGGTAAGTGAGCTATTACACCTTGTTCACACTGGTGTGGTGCTGTGCGGTGTCCGTTGCTGCCGTGGCGCCGTGTCTGCGGGGGGATGCGGCCCATAGACTGGTTTGAGTGGCATTGAGGCCGCTCTGCCAGTGGGTCGTTCCCCCCTGTGGGCACTAGTGTCACGGCGGTGGTGGTCGCCGCCCGGTGCTGCGCCATTTTATGCTAGGGACGTTAGGGACCCACTCTGGATAGGTGGCCTTGACGTGGCGAGTGGGCTTGTACTTTTTGATCAAAAATGTATATAACAACCTGTTTTTGATATTATGCTGAGAAGCAATCAGATCATTATACAAGATTGTAGATGTGCACCATGTCTGTTTTTCTACCCGAATTCATAACTACTATAATACTGCCTCATATATACAAGAATATAACTACTATAGTATTGCTCCTATATACAAGAATATAACGACTATAAAAATGCCCCTATATACAAGAATATAACTACTAAAATACTGCCTCCTATATACAAGAATATAACTACTATAATACTGCTCCTATATACAAGAATATAACTACTATAATATTGCTCCTATATACAATATAGCTACTATAATACTGCTCCTATATACAAGAATATAACTACTATAATACTGCTCCTATATACAAGAATATAACTACTATAATACTGCTCCTATATACAAGAATATAACTACTACAATACTGCTCCTATATACAAGAATATAACTACTATAATACTGCTCCTATATACAAGCATATAACTACTATAATACTGCTCCTATATACAAGAATATAGCCACTATAATACTGCTCCTATATACAAGAATATAACTACTATAATACTGCTCCTATATACAAGAATATAACTACTATAATACTGCTCCTATAGACAAGAATATAACTACTATAATACTGCTCCTATAGACAAGAATATAACTACTATAATACTGCTCCTTTGACAAGAATATAACTACTATAATACTGCTCCTATATATAAGAATATAACTACTATAATACTGCTCCTATATACAAGAATATAACTACTATAATACTGCTCCTATATACAAGAATATAACTACTATAATACTGCCACCTATAGACAAGAATATAACTACTATAATACTGCTCCTATAGACAAGAATATAACTACTATAATACTGCTCCTATAGACAAGAATATAACTACCATAATACTGCTCCAATATACAGGAATATAACTACTATAATACTGCCCCTATATACAAGAATATAACTACTATAATACTGCTCCTATATACAAGAATATAACTACTATAATACTGCTCCTATATACAAGAATATAACTACTATAATACTGCTCCTATATACAAGAATATAACTACTATAATACGGCTCACTATATACAAGAATATAACTGCTATAATACTGCTCATATATACAAGAATATAACTGCTATAATACTGCTCATGTATACAAGAATATAACTACTATAATACTGCTCCTATATACAAGAATATAACTACTATAATACTGCTCCTATATACAAGAATATAACTACTATAATACTGCTCCTATATACAAGAATATAACTACTATAATACCGCCTCCTATTTACAAGAATATAACTACTATAGGTAAAGTTAGATATTTTTGTTCCTATTTTGTAGAATTATCCTTATACTTGGACTGTACCATTACGATGGACTCCCCCACCTGATATGAACACTCTGCTCAGCATTATTGTTACTCCATTATTAGAATATTCTGTATCTGAATAATATGGCGCACACATTCTTATTTTCTTCTTTTAGTCTCAGTCGCCGTGATCCGGCCGCTCGCTCATCCGTCCCGTACAGGCGGCGATTATTAAGCATGTTCCGCTCGGTTCCTCTCAGTAGAGATTCGCCCAATTCTTGTCCCCGTAACGCGCAGCGATTCCCAAACATTTCCCTCAGATAAGTGATTGATGACAACATCTGTGTTTTCCCTATTTCTCCAATTGTCTTATCTTTATTTGGGCCGGAGATGAGCGGCGCCTTTTACGGGTGATTTATACGCTCTCAGCGCGCAGGGATTGTGCATCGCTCACCGAGGCGTTTATCTCCATGATGGCTGAGGAATAACCTTGGCAGGACTCGTATCTCTGGAATCAGAAGTCAATTTAAAGCTTGGTGGCCATTTATTATCGCTGGAGGCGCCACAGAGGAGAAGGGGTTAACTGTAGTATCCACAATAATTCTTACCTAAGGTGTTTGGAAGAAAAAGTTTCAGTATTTCACTTCTAAACAATTTCAGCCGCTCTTCTCCTTTAAGAAACATGTATGTTGTGGGAGCCCAGCACCCTTTTATTAACTGTCACTGCCCCGCACCCTTTTATTAGCTGTCACTGCCCTGCACCCTTTTATTAGCTGTCACTGCCCTGCACCCTTTTATTAGCTGTCACTGCCCTGCACCCTTTATTAGCTGTCACTGCCCTGCACCCTTTTATTAGCTGTCACTGCCCTGCACCCTTTTATTAGCTGTCACTGCCCTGCACCCTTTTATTAGCTGTCACTGCCCTGCACCCTTTATTAGCTGTCACTGCCCTGCACCCTTTTATTAGCTGTCACTGCCCTGCACCCTTTTATTAGCTGTCACTGCCCTGCACCCTTTTATTAGCTGTCACTGCCCTGCACCCTTTTATTAGCTGTCACTGCCCTGCACCCTTTATTAGCTGTCACTGCCCTGCACCCTTTTATTAGCTGTCACTGCCCTGCACCCTTTTATTAGCTGTCACTGCCCTGCACCCTTTTATTAGCTGTCACTGCCCTGCACCCTTTTATTAGCTGTCACTGCCCTGCACCCTTTTTTTAGCTGTCACTGCCCTGCACCCTTTTATTAGCTGTCACTGCCCCGCACCCTTTTATTAGCTGTCACTGCCCTGCACCCTTTTATTAGCTGTCACTGCCCCGCACTCTTTTATTAGCTGTCACTGCCCTGCACCCTTTTATTAGCTGTCACTGCCCCGCACCCTTTTATTAGCTGTCACTGCCCTGCACCCTTTTATTAGCTGTCACTGCCCCGCACCCTTTTATTAGCTGTCACTGCCCTGCACCCTTTTATTAGCTGTCACTGCCCTGCACCCTTTTTTTAGCTGTCACTGCCCTGCACCCTTTTATTAGCTGTCACTGCCCCGCACCCTTTTATTAGCTGTCACTGCCCTGCACCCTTTTATTAGCTGTCACTGCCCCGCACCCTTTTATTAGCTGTCACTGCCCTGCACCCTTTTATTAGCTCTCATTGCCCCGCACCCTTTTATGAGCTGTCACTCCCCCGCACTCTTTATTAGCTGTCACTGCCCCGCACCCTTTTATTAGCTGTCACTGCCCTGCACCCTTTATTAGCTCTCATTGCCCCGAACCCTTTATTAGCTGTCACTGCCCCGCACCCTTTATTAGCTGTCACTGCCCCGTACCCTTTATTAGCTGTCACTGTCCTGCACCCTTTTATTAGCTGTCACTGCCCTGCACTCTTTATTAGCTGTCACTGCCCTGCACCCTTTTATTAGCTGTCACTGCCCTGCACCCTTTTATTAGCTGTCACTGCCCTGCACCCTTTTATTAGCTGTCACTGCCCTGCACCCTTTATTAGCTGTCACTGCCCTGCACCCTTTTATTAGCTGTCACTGCCCTGCACCCTTTTATTAGCTGTCACTGCCCTGCACCCTTTTATTAGCTGTCACTGCCCTGCACCCTTTTATTAGCTGTCACTGCCCTGCACCCTTTTATTAGCTGTCACTGCCCTGCACCCTTTTATTAGCTGTCACTGCCCCGCACCCTTTTATTAGCTGTCACTGCCCTGCACCCTTTTATTAGCTGTCACTGCCCCGCACCCTTTTATTAGCTGTCACTGCCCTGCACCCTTAATTAGCTGTCACTGCCCTGCACCCTTTTATTAGCTGTCACTGCCCCGCACCCTTTTATTAGCTGTCACTGCCCTGCACCCTTTTATTAGCTGTCACTGCCCTGCACCCTTTTATTAGCTGTCACTGCCCCGCACCCTTTTATTAGCTGTCACTGCCCCGCACCCTTTTATTAGCTGTCACTGCCCCGCACCCTTTTATTAGCTGTCACTGCCCCGCACCCTTTTATTAGCTGTCACTGCCCCGCACCCTTTTATTAGCTCTCATTGCCCCGCACCCTTTTATGAGCTGTCACTGCCCCGCACCCTTTATTAACTGTCACTGCCCCGCACCCTTTTATTAGCTGTCACTGCCCTGCACCCTTTATTAGCTCTCATTGCCCCGAACCCTTTATTAGCTGTCACTGCCCCGCACCCTTTATTAGCTGTCACTGCCCCACACCCTTTATTAGCTGTCACTGCCCTGCACCCTTTTATTAGCTGTCACTGCCCTGCACCCTTTATTAGCTGTCACTGCCCCGCACCCTTTATTAGCTGTCACTGCCCCGCACCCTTTATTAGCTGTCACTGCCCCGCACCCTTTTATTAGCTGTCACTGCACTGTACCCTTTTATTAGCTGTCACTGCCCCGCACCCTTTTATTAGCTGTCATTGCCCTGCACCCTTTTATTAGCTGTCACTGCCCTGCACCCTTTATCAGCTGTCACTGCCCTGCACCCTTTTATTAGCTGTCACTGCCCTGCACCCTTTTATTAGCTGTCACTGCCCTGCACCCTTTATTAGCTGTCACTGCACCGCACCCTTTATTAGCTGTCACTGCCCTGCACCCTTTTATTAGCGGTCACTGCCCAGCACCCTTTATTAGCTGTCACTGCCCTGCACCCTTTTATTAGCTGTCACTGCCCTGCACCCTTTATTAGCTGTCACTGCCCCGCTCCTTTTATTAGCTGTCACTGCCCTGCACCCTTTTATTAGCTGTCACTGCCCTGCACCCTTTTATTAGCTGTCACTGCCCCGCACCCTTTTATTAGCTATCACTGCCCCGCACCCTTTATTAGCTGTCACTGCCCTGCACCCTTTTATTAGCGGTCACTGCCCAGCACCCTTTATTAGCTGTCACTGCCCTGCACCCTTTTATTAGCTGTCACTGCCCTGCACCCTTTATTAGCTGTCACTGCCCCGCACCTTTTATTAGCTGTCACTGCCCTGCACCCTTTTATTAGCTGTCACTGCCCTGCACCCTTTTATTAGCTGTCACTGCCCCGCACCCTTTTATTAGCTATCACTGCCCTGTACCCTTTTATTAGCTGTCACTGCCCTGCACCCTTTTATTAGCTGTCACTGCCCCGCACCCTTTTATTAGCTGTCACTACGCGTGACTACATTTACTTACATTAGCTGAGATTCAGCACGATTCAAGGAGAACAACATGGCAACCTTTGACTGTGCGACCCATTTTCATCATGTTGCCCTAACCTTATATTGTTACCTTGTTCTTTTTACAGTAATAGTCACCACACACAGATAAACTGTGATCTCAATGCTACATATCAGTAATAGCGCCCATATATACTATAAAAGTGATCTCCTCATGCTGCCTGACCATAATAGCGCCCACATATACTATAACAGTGATCTCCTCAGTGCTGCCTGTCAGTAATAGTGCCCACATATACTATAACAGTGATCTCCTCAGTGCTGTCTGTCAGTAATAGCGCCCACATATACTATAACAGTGATCTTCTCAATGTTGCCTGTCAGTAATAGTGCCCACATATACTATAACAGTGATCTCCTAAGTGCTGCCCGTCAGTAATAGTGCCCACATATACTACAACAGTGATCTCCTCAGTGCTGCCTGTCAGTAATAGCGCCCACATATACTATAACAGTGATCTTCTCAGTGCTCCCTGTCAGTAATAGCGCCCACATATACTATAACAGTGATCTTCTCAGTGCTCCCTGTCAGTAATAGCGCCCACATATACTATAACAGTGATCTCAGTGCTCCTTGTCAGTAATAGCGCCCACATATACTATAACAGTGATCTTCTCAGTGCTGCCTGTCAGTAATAGTGCCCACATATACCATAACAGTGATCTTCTCAATGCTTCCTGTCAGTAATAGTACCCACATATACAATAACAGTGATCTTCTCAATGCTGCCTGTCAGTAATAGCACCAACTTCAGGTGTTGCTCATTCTTCAGGCGGAAATACTAGTGGAACACATTGCAGTCTATTAGAGACTGCAGTGTCCGCACGGTCCTAGCACCGACTGATTCAGTCGGCACTGGCTGCACTCGGAATCTCCGGGTGGAAATTTTCTGCCCGGAGATTCCGTAGTGTGAACCTAGCCTAACAGTGATTTTCTCAGTGCTGCCTCTTAGTAATAGCGCCCACATATACTATAACAGTGATCTTCTCGGTGCTGCCTGTCAGTAATAGCGCCCACATATACTATAACAGTGATCTCCTCATGCTGCCTGTCAGTAATAGCGCCCACATATACTATAACAGTGATCTTCTCAGTGCTCCCTGTCAGTAATAGCGCCCACATATACTATAACAGTGATCTTCTCAGTGCTGTCTATTAGTAATAGCGCCCACATATACTATAACGGGGATCTTCTCAGTGCTGCCTGTCAGTAATAGCGCCCACATATACTATAACAGTGATCTCAGTGCTGCCTATCAGTAATAGCGCCCACATATACTATAACAGTGATCTTCTCGGTGCTGCCTATCAGTAATAGCGCCCACATATACTATAACAGTGATCTCCTCATGCTGCCTGTCAGTAATAGCGCCCACATATACTATAACAGTGATCTTCTCAGTGCTCCCTGTCAGTAATAGTGACCACATATGCTATAACAGTGATCTTCTCAGTGCTGATTGTCAGTAATAGCACCCACATATACTATAACAGTGATCTTCTCAATGCTGCCTGTCAATAATAGCGCCCACATATACTATAACAGTGATCTTCTCAGTGCTGCCTATCAGTAATAGCGCCCACATACACTATAACAGTGATCTTTTCAGTGCTGCCTGTCAGTAATAGCGCCCACATATACCATAACAGTGATCTTCTCAATGCTGCCTGTCAGTAATAGCGCCCACTTCAGGTGTTGCTCATTCTTCTGGCGGAAATACTAGCGGAACACATTGCAGTCTATTAGAGACTGCAGTGTCGGCACGGTCCTAGCACCGACTGATTCAGTCGGCACTGGCTGCACTCGGAATCTCCGGGTGGAAATTTTCTGCCCGGAGATTCCGTAGTGTGCACCTAGCCTAACAGTGATCTTCTCTGTGCTGCCTGTCAGTAATAGCGCCCACATATACTATAAAAGTGATCTTCTCAGTGCTGCCTGTCAGTAATAGCGCCCACATATACTATAACAGTGATCTGCTCAGTGCTGCCTATCAGTAATAGCGCCCACATATACTATAAAAGTGATCTCAGTGCTGCCTGTCAGTAATAGTGCCCACATATACTATAACAGTGATCTTCTCAGTGCTCCCTGTCAGTAATAGCGCCCACATATACTATAACAGTGATCTTCTCAGTGCTGCCTGTCAGTAATAGTGCCCACATATACCATAACAGTGATCTTCTCAATGCTCCCTGTCAGTAATAGCGCCCACATATACTATAACCGTGATCTCCTCAATGCTGCCTGTCAGTAATAGTGCCCACATATACCATAACAGTGATCTTCTCAATGCTGCCTGTCAGTAATAGCGCCCACATATACTATAACAGTGATCTCCTCAATGCTTCCTGTCAGTAATAGTACCCACATATACAATAACAGTGATCTTCTCAATGCTGCCTGTCAGTAATAGCACCCACTTCAGGTGTTGCTCATTCTTCAGGCGGAAATACTAGTGGAACACATTGCAGTCTATTAGAGACTGCAGTGTCCGCACGGTCCTAGCACCGACTGATTCAGTCGGCACTGGCCGCACTCGGAATCTCCGGGTGGAAATTTTCTGCCCGGAGATTCCGTAGTGTGAACCTAGCCTAACAGTGATTTTCTCAGTGCTGCCTCTTAGTAATAGCGCCCACATATACTATAACAGTGATCTTCTCGGTGCTGCCTGTCAGTAATAGCGCCCACATATACTATAACAGTGATCTCTTCATGCTGCCTGTCAGTAATAGCGCCCACATATACTATAACAGTGATCTTCTCAGTGCTCCCTGTCAGTAATAACGCCCACATATACTATAACAGTGATCTTCTCAGTGCTGTCTATTAGTAATAGCGCCCACATATACTATAACGGTGATCTTCTCAGTGCTGCCTGTCAGTAATAGCGCCCACATATACTATAACAGTGATCTTCTCAGTGCTGCCTGTCAGTAATAGCGCCCACATATACTATAACAGTGATCTTCCCAGTGCTCCCTGTCAGTAATAGCGCCCACATATACTATAACAGTGATCTTCTCAGTGCTGCCTGTCAGTAATAGCGCCCACATATACTATAACAGTGATCTTCTCAATGCTGCCTGTCAGTAATAGCGCCCATTTCAGGTGTTGCTCATTCTTCAGGCGGAAATACTAGTGGAACACATTGCAGTCTATTAGAGACTACAGTGTCCGCACGGTCCTAGCAACGGCTGATTCATTCGGCACTGGCCGAACTCGGAATCTCCGGGTGGAAATTTTCTGCCCGGAGATTCCGTAGTGTGAACCTAGCCTAACAGTGATCTTCTCAGTGCTGCCTATTAGTAATAGCACCCACATATACTATAACAGTGATCTCCTCATGCTGCCTGTCAGTAATAGCGCCCACATATACTATAACAGTGATCTTCTCAGTGCTCCCTGTCAGTAATAGTGACCACATATGCTATAACAGTGATCTTCTCAGTGCTGCCTGTCAGTAATAGCACCCACATATACTATAACAGTGATCTTCTCAATGCTGCCTGTCAATAATAGCGCCCACATATACTATAACAGTGATCTTCTCAGTGCTGCCTATCAGTAATAGCGCCCACATACACTATAACAGTGATCTTCTCAGTGCTGCCTGTCAGTAATAGCGCCCACATATACCATAACAGTGATCTTCTCAATGCTGCCTGTCAGTAATAGCACCCACATATACTATAACAGTGATCTTCTCAATGCTGCCTGTCAGTAATAGCGCCCACTTCAGGTGTTGCTCATTCTTCTGGCGGAAATACTAGCGGAACACATTGCAGTCTATTAGAGACTGCAGTGTCGGCACGGTCCTAGCACCGACTGATTCAGTCGGCACTGGCTGCACTCGGAATCTCCGGGTGGAAATTTTCTGCCCGGAGATTCCGTAGTGTGAACCTAGCCTAACAGTGATCTTCTCTGTGCTGCCTGTCAGTAATAGCGCCCACATATACTATAAAAGTGATCTTCTCAGTGCTGCCTATCAGTAATAGCGCCCACATATACTATAAAAGTGATCTCAGTGCTGCCTGTCAGTAATAGTGCCCACATATACCATAACAGTGATCTTCTCAATGCTCCCTGTCAGTAATAGCGCCCACATATACTATAACCGTTATCTCCTCAATGCTGCCTGTCAGTAATAGTGCCCACATATACCATAACAGTGATCTTCTCAATGCTGCCTGTCAGTAATAGCGCCCACATATACTATAACAGTGATCTCCTCAATGCTTCCTGTCAGTAATAGTACCCACATATACAATAACAGTGATCTTCTCAATGCTGCCTGTCAGTAATAGCGCCCACATATACTATAACAGTGATCTCCTCAATGCTGCCTGTCAGTAATAGCGCCCACATATACAATAACAGTGATCTTCTCAATGCTGCCTGTCAGTAATAGCGCCCACTTCAGGTGTTGCTCATTCTTCAGGCGGAAATACTAGTGGAACACATTGCAGTCTATTAGAGACTGCAGTGTCCGCACGGTCCTAGCACCGACTGATTCAGTCGGCACTGGCCGCACTCGGAATCTCCGGGTGGAAATTTTCTGCCCGGAGATTCCGTAGTGTGAACCTAGCCTAACAGTGATTTTCTCAGTGCTGCCTCTTAGTAATAGCGCCCACATATACTATAACAGTTATCTTCTCGGTGCTGCCTGTCAGTAATAGCGCCCACATATACTATAACAGTGATCTCCTCAGTGCTGCCTATCAGTAATAGCGCCCACATATACTATAACAGTGATCTCCTCATGCTGCCTGTCAGTAATAGCGCCCACATATACTATAACAGTGATCTTCTCAGTGCTCCCTGTCAGTAATAGAGCCCACATATACTATAACAGTGATCTTCTCAGTGCTGTCTATTAGAAATAGCGCCCACATATACTATAACGGTGATCTTCTCAGTGCTGCCTGTCAGTAATAGCGCCCACATATACTATAACAGTGATCTCAGTGCTGCCTATCAGTAATAGCGCCCACATATACTATAACAGTGATCTTCTCATGCTGCCTGTCAGTAATAGCGCCCACGTATACTATAACATTGATCTTCTCAGTGCTGCCTGTCAGTAATAGCGCCCACATTTACTATAACAGTGATCTTCTCAGTGCTGTCTGTCAGTAATAGCACCCACATATACTATAACAGTGATCTTCTCAGTGCTTCCTGTCAGTAATAGCGCCCACATTTACTATAACAATGATCTTCTCAGTGCTCCCTGCCAGTAATAGCACCCACATATACTATAACAGTGATCTTCTCAGTGCTGCGTGTCAGTAATAGTGCCCACATATACTATAACAGTGATCTCCTTAGTGCTCCCTGCCAGTAATAGCGCCCACATATACTATAACAGTGATCTTCTCAGTGCTGCCCGTCAGTAATAGCGCCCCCATACACTATAACAGTGATCTCCTCAGTGCTGCCTGTTAGTAATAGCGCCCACATATACTAAAACAGTGATCTTCTCAGTGCTCCCTGTCAGTAATAGCGCCCACATATACTATAACAGTGATCTCCTCAGTGCTGCCTGTCAGTAATAGCGCCCACATATACTATAACAGTGATCTTCTCAGCGCTGCCTGTCAGTAATAGTTCCCACATATACTAGAACAGTGATCTTCCCAGTGCTCCCTGTCAGTAATAGCGCCCACATATACTATAACAGTGATCTTCTCAGTGCTGCCTATCAGTAATAGCGCCCACATATACTATAACAGTGATCTTCTCAATGCTGCCTGTCAGTAATAGCGCCCACTTCAGGTGTTGCTCATTCTTCAGGCGGAAATACTAGTGGAACACATTGCAGTCTATTAGAGACTACAGTGTCCGCACGGTCCTAGCAACGGCTGATTCATTCGGCACTGGCCGCACTCGGAATCTCCGGGTGGAAATTTTCTGCCCGGAGATTCCGTAGTGTGAACCTAGCCTAACAGTGATCTTCTCAGTGCTGCCTATTAGTAATAGCATCCACATATACTATAACAGTGATCTTCTCGGTGCTGCCTGTCAGTTATAGCGCCCACATATACTATAACAGTGATCTCAGTGCTGCCTATCAGTAATAGCGCCCACATATACTATAACAGTGATCTCCTCATGCTGCCTGTCAGTAATAGCGCCCACATATACTATAACAGTGATCTTCTCAGTGCTGCCTGTCAGTAATAGCGCCCACATTTACTATAACAGTGATCTTCTCAATGCTGCCTGTCAATAATAGCGCCCACATATACTATAACAGTGATCTTCTCAGTGCTGCCTATCCGTAATAGCACCCACATACACTATAACAGTGTTCTTCTCAGTGCTGCCTGTCAGTAATAGCGCCCACTTCAGGTGTTGCTCATTCTTCTGGCGGAAATACTAGCGGAACACATTGCAGTCTATTAGAGACTGCAGTGGCGGCACGGTCCTAGCACCGACTGATTCAGTCGGCACTGGCCGCACTCGTAATCTCCGGATGGAAATTTTCTGCCCGGAGATTCCGTAGTGTGAACCTAGCCTAACAGTGATCTTCTCAGTGCTGCCTATTAGTAATAGCATCCACATATACTATAACAGTGATCTTCTCGGTGCTGCCTGTCAGTTATAGCGCCCACATATACTATAACAGTGATCTCAGTGCTGCCTATCAGTAATAGCGCCCACATATACTATAACAGTGATCTCCTCATGCTGCCTGTCAGTAATAGCGCCCACATATACTATAACAGTGATCTTCTCAGTGCTGCCTGTCAGTAATAGCGCCCACATATACTATAACAGTGATCTTCTCAATGCTGCCTGTCAGTAATAGCGCCCACATACACTATAACAGTGTTCTTCTCAGTGCTGCCTGTTAGTAATAGCGCCCACTTCAGGTGTTGCTCATTCTTCTGGCGGAAATACTAGCGGAACACATTGCAGTCTATTAGAGACTGCAGTGGCGGCACGGTCCTAGCACCGACTGATTCAGTCGGCACTGGCCGCACTCGTAATCTCCGGATGGAAATTTTCTGCCCGGAGATTCCGTAGTGTGAACCTAGCCTAACAGTGATTTTCTCAGTGCTGCCTCTTAGTAATAGCGCCCACATATACTATAACAGTGATCTTCTCGGTGCTGCCTGTCAGTAATAGCGCCCACATATACTATAACAGTGATCTCCTCAGTGCGGCCTATCAGTAATAGCGCCCACATATACTATAACAGTGATCTCCTCATGCTGCCTGTCAGTAATAGCGCCCACATATACTATATCAGTGATCTTCTCAGTGCTCCCTGTCAGTAATAGCGCCCACATATACTATAACAGTGATCTTCTCAGTGCTGTCTATTAGTAATAGCGCCCACATATACTATAACAGTGATCTTCTCAGTGCTGCCTGTCAGTAATAGCGCCTACATATACTATAACAGTGATCTCAGTGCTGCCTATCAGTAATAGCGCCCACATATACTATAACAGTGATCTTCTCATGCTGCCTGTCAGTAATAGCGCCCACGTATACTATAACAGTGATCTTCTCAGTGCTGCCTGTCAGTAATAGCGCCCACATTTACTATAACAGTGATCTTCTCAGTGCTGTCTGTCAGTAATAGCACCCACATATACTATAACAGTGATCTTCTCAGTGCTGCCTGTCAGTAATAGCGCCCACATTTACTATAACAGTGATCTTCTCAGTGCTCCCTGCCAGTAATAGCACCCACATATACTATAACAGTGATCTTCTCAGTGCTGCGTGTCAGTAATAGTGCCCACATATACTATAACAGTGATCTCCTCAGTGCTCCCTGCCAGTAATAGCGCCCACATATACTATAACAGTGATCTTCTCAGTGCTGCCCGTCAGTAATAGCGCCCCCATACACTACAACAGTGATCTCCTCAGTGCTGCCTGTTAGTAATAGCGCCCACATATACTAAAACAGTGATCTTCTCAGTGCTCCCTGTCAGTAATAGCGCCCACATATACTATAACAGTGATCTCCTCAGTGCTGCCTGTCAGTAATAGCGCCCACATATACTATAACAGTGATCTTCTCAGTGCTGCCTGTCAGTAATAGTGCCCACATATACTATAACAGTGATCTTCCCAGTGCTCCCTGTCAGTAATAGCGCCCACATATACTATAACAGGGATCTTCTCAGTGCTGCCTATCAGTAATAGCGCCCACATATACTATAACAGTGATCTTCTCAATGCTGCCTGTCAGTAATAGCGCAAACTTCAGGTGTTGCTCATTCTTCAGGCGGAAATACTAGTGGAACACATTGCAGTCTATTAGAGACTACAGTGTCCGCACGGTCCTAGCAACGGCTGATTCATTCGGCACTGGCCGCACTCGGAATCTCCGGGTGGAAATTTTCTGCCCGGAGATTCCGTAGTGTGAACCTAGCCTAACAGTGATCTTCTCAGTGCTGCCTATTAGTAATAGCACCCACATATACTATAACAGTGATCTTCTCGGTGCTGCCTGTCAGTAATAGCGCCCACATATACTATAACAGTGATCTCAGTGCTGCCTACCAGTAATAGCGCCCACATATACTATAACAGTGATCTCCTCATGCTGCCTGTCAGTAATAGCGCCCACATATACTATAACAGTGATCTTCTCAGTGCTCCCTGCCAGTAATAGCGCCCACATATACTATAACAGTGATCTTCTCAGTGCTGCCCGTCAGTAATAGCGCCCCCATACACTATAACAGTGATATCCTCAGTGCTGCCTGTTAGTAATAGCGCCCACATATACTAAAACAGTGATCTTCTCAGTGCTCCCTGTCAGTAATAGCGCCCACATATACTATAACAGTGATCTCCTCAGCGCTGCCTGTCAGTGATAGCGCCCACATATACTATAACAGTGATCTTCTCAGTGCTGCCTGTCAGTAATAGTGCCCACATATACTATAACAGTGATCTTCCCAGTGCTCCCTGTCAGTAATAGCGCCCACATATACTATAACAGTGATCTTCTCAGTGCTGCCTATCAGTAATAGCGCCCACATATACTATAACAGTGATCTTCTCAGTGCTGCCTATCAGTAATAGCACCCACATATACTATAACAGTGATCTTCTCAATGCTGCCTGTCAGTAATAGCGCCCACTTCAGGTGTTGCTCATTCTTCAGGCGGAAATACTAGTGGAACACATTGCAGTCTATTAGAGACTACAGTGTCCGCACGGTCCTAGCAACGGCTGATTCATTCGGCACTGGCCGCACTCGGAATCTCCGGGTGGAAATTTTCTGCCCTGAGATTCCGTAGTGTGAACCTAGCCTAACAGTGATCTTCTCAGTGCTGCCTATTAGTAATAGCACCTACATATACTATAACAGTGATCTTCTCGGTGCTGCCTGTCAGTAATAGCGCCCACATATACTATAACAGTGATCTCAGTGCGGCCTACCAGTAATAGCGCCCACATATACTATAACAGTGATCTCCTCATGCTGCCTGTCAGAAATAGCGCCCACATATACTATAACAGTGATCTTCTCAGTGCTCCCTGCCAGTAATAGCGCCCACATATACTATAACAGTGATCTTCTCAGTGCTGCCCGTCAGTAATAGCGCCCCCATACACTATAACAGTGATCTCCTCAGTGCTGCCTGTTAGTAATAGCGCCCACATATACTAAAACAGTGATCTTCTCAGTGCTCCCTGTCAGTAATAGCGCCCACATATACTATAACAGTGATCTCCTCAGTGCTGCCTGTCAGTAATAGCGCCCACATATACTATAACAGTGATCTTCTCAGTGCTGCCTGTCAGTAATAGTGCCCACATATACTATAACAGTGATCTTCCCAGTGCTCCCTGTCAGTAATAGCGCCCACATATACTATAACAGTGATCTTCTCAGTGCTGCCTATCAGTAATAGCGCCCACATATACTATAACAGTGATCTTCTCAATGCTGCCTGTCAGTAATAGCGCCCACTTCAGGTGTTGCTCATTCTTCAGGTGGAAATACTAGTGGAACACATTGCAGTCTATTAGAGACTACAGTGTCCGCACGGTCCTAGCAACGGCTGATTCATTCGGCACTGGCCGCACTCGGAATCTCCGGGTGGAAATTTTCTGCCCGGAGATTCCGTAGTGTGAACCTAGCCTAACAGTGATCTTCTCAGTGCTGCCTATTAGTAATAGCACCCACATATACTATAACAGTGATCTTCTCGGTGCTGCCTGTCAGTAATAGCGCCCACATATACTATAACAGTGATCTCAGTGCTGCCTATTAGTAATAGCACCCACATATACTATAACAGTGATCTTCTCGGTGCTGCCTGTCAGTAATAGCGCCCACATATACTATAACAGTGATCTCAGTGCTGCCTATCAGTAATAGCGCCCACATATACTATAACAGTGATCTCCTCATGCTGCCTGTCAGTAATAGCGCCCACATATACTATAACAGTGATCTTCTCAGTGCTCCCTGTCAGTAATAGTGACCACATATGCTATAACAGTGATCTTCTCAGTGCTGCCTGTCAGTAATAGCGCCCACATATACTATAACAGTGATCTTCTCAATGCTGCCTGTCAATAATAGCGCCCACATATACTATAACAGTGATCTTCTCAATGCTGCCTGTCAATAATAGCGCCCACATATACTATAACAGTGATCTTCTCAGTGCTGCCTGTCAGTAATAGCGCCCATATATACCATAAGAGTGATTTTCTCAATGCTGCCTGCCAGTAATAGCGCCCTCATATACTATAACAGTGATCTTCTCAATGATGCCTGTCAGTAATAGCGCCCACTTCAGGTGTTGCTCATTCTTCAGGCGGAAATACTAGCGGAACACATTGCAGTCTATTAGAGACTGCAGTGTCGGCACGGTCCTAGCACCGACTGATTCAGTCGGCACTGGCTGCACTTGGAATCTCCGGGTGGAAATTTTCTGCCCGGAGATTCCGTAGTGTGAACCTAGCCTAACAGTGATCTTCTCTGTGCTGCCTGTCAGTAATAGCGCCCACATATACTATAAAAGTGATCTTCTCAGTGCTGCCTGTCAGTAATAGCGCCCACATATACTATAACAGTGATCTGCTCAGTGCTGCCTATCAGTAATAGCGCCCAAATATACTATAAAAGTGATCTCAGTGCTGCCTGTCAGTAATAGTGCCCACATATACTATAACAGTGATCTTCTCAGTGCTCCCTGTCAGTAATAGCGCCCACATATACTATAAAAGTGATCTTCTCATGCTGCCTGTCAGTTATAGCGCCCACATATACTATAACAGTGATCTCCTCATTGCTGCCAATCAGTAATAGCGCCCACATATACTATAACAGTGATCTTCTCAGTGCTGCCTGTCAGTAATAGCGCCCACATATACTATAACAGTCATCTCCTCAGTGCTGCCTGTTAGTAATAGCGCCCACATATACTATAACAGTGATCTTCTCATTGCTCCCTGTCAGTAATAGCGCCCACATATACTATAACAGTGATCTTCTCAGTTCTTCCTATCAGTAATAGTGCCCACATATACTATAACAGTGATCTTCTCAATGCTTCCTGTCAGTAATAGCGCCCACATATACTATAACAGTGATCTTCTCAATGCTGCCTATCAGTAATAGTGCTCACATATACCATAACAGTGATCTCCTCAGTGCTGCCTGTCAGTAATAGCACCCACATATACTATAACAGTGATCTTCTCAATGCTGCCTGTCAGTAATAGCGCCCACTTCAGGTGTTGCTCATTCTTCAGGCGGAAATACTAGCGGAACACATTGCAGTCTATTAGAGACTGCAGTGTCAGCACGGTCCTAGCACCTACTGATCCAGTCAGCACTGGCCGCACTCGGAATCTCTGGGTGGAAATTTTCTGCCCGGAGATTCCGTAGTGTGAACCTAGCCTAACAGTGATCTTCTCAGTGCAGCCTGTTAGTAATAGCGCCCACATATACTATAACAGTGATCTTCTCATTGCTCCCTGTCAGTAATAGCGCCCACATATACTATAACAGTGATCTTTTCAATGTATCAGTAATAGCGCCCACATATATTATAAAAGTGATCTTCTCAGTGCTGCCTGTCAGTAATAGCGCCCATATATACTATAACAGTGATCTCCTCAGTGTATCAGTAATAGCGCCCACATATACTATAAAAGTGATCTTCTCAGTGCTGCCTGTCAGTAATAGCGCCCACATATACTATAAAAGTGATCTTCTCGGTGCTGCCTGTCAGTAATAGCGCCCCCATATACTATAACAGTGATCTTCTCAATGCTGCCTGTCAGTAATAGCGCCCACATATACTATAACAGTGATCTTCTCAGTGCTGCCTGTCAGTAATAGCACCCAAATATACTATAACAGTGATCCCAGTGCTTCCGATCAGTAATAGCGCCCACATATGCTATAACAGTAATCTTCTCAGTGCTGCCTGTCAGTAATAGCGCCCACATATACTATAACAGGGATCTTCTCAGTGCTGCCTGTCAGTAATAGCGCCCACATATACTATAACAGTGATCCCAGTGCTGCCGATCAGTAATAGCGCCCAAATATGCTATAACAGTGATCTTCTCAGTGCTGCCTGTCAGTAGTAGTGCCCACATATTCTATAAATGTGATCTTCTCAGTGCTGCCTGTCAGTAATAGCGTCCACATATACTATAACAGTGATCTCCTCAGTGCGGCCTATTAGTAATAGCGCCCACATATACTATAAAAGTGATCTTCTCAGTGCTGCCTGTCAGTAATAGTCCCCACATATACTATAACAGTGATCTCAGTGCTTCCTGTCAGTAATAGTGCCCACATATACTATAACAGTGATCTCCTCAGTGCTGCCTATCAGTAATAGTCCCCACATATAGTATAACAGTGATCTTCTCAGTGCTGCCTGTCAGTAATAGTGCCCCCATATACTATAACAGTGATCTTCTCAGTGCTGCCTATCAGTAATAGTGCCCACATATATTATAACAGTGATCTTCTCAGTGCTGCCTATCAGTAATAGCACCCAAATATACTATAACAGTGATCCCAGTGCTGCCGATAAGTAATAGCGCCCACATATACTATAACAGTGATCTCCTCAGTGCTGCCTATCAGTAATAGCGCCCACATATACTATAACAGTGATCTCCTCAGTGCTGCCTATCAGTAATAGCGCCCACATATACTATTACAGTGATCTTCTCAGTGCTCCCTGCCAGTAATAGTGCCCACATATACTATAACAGTGATCTTCTCAGTGCTGCCTGTCAGTAATAGCGCCCACATATACTAGAACAGTGATCTCAGTGCTGCCTATTAGTAATTGCACCCACATATACTATAACAGTGATCTCCTCATTGCTGCCTGTCAGCAATAGCGCCCACATATACTATAACAGTGATCTCAGTGCTGCCTGTCAGTAATAGCGCCCTCATATACTATAACAGTGATCTTCTCAGTGCTGCCTGTCAGTAATAGTCCCCACATATACTATAACAGTGATCTCAGTGCTGCCTGTCAGCAATAGCGCCCACATATACTATAACAGTGATCTCAGTGCTGCCTATCAGTAATAGCGCCCACATATACTATAACAGTGATCTCCTCAGTGCTGTCTGTTAGTAATAGCGCCCACATATACTATGACAGTGATCTCCTCAGTGCTCCCTGTCAGCAATAGCGCCCACATATACTATAACAGTGATCTCAGTGCTGCCTGTCAGTAATAGCGCCCACATATACTATAACAGTGATCTCAGTGCTGCCTGTCAGTAATAGCGCTCATTTTATTATTTACACAGTAATACGTTTCCTCTTAATGCCTCGCACTGTAATAATGCCCATTTTGTGCCCCTTACTGTGTAATAATGCCCACCTTACTGTACTAGAGATCACAACGCAAAAAGATGACCCTCGTGCAGCCCTGTATGCGGAAAAATTAGAAAACGTAGGGGTCAGAATAGGGCAATTTTAAACAAACTTATTTTGTTAAAAAGTCAATTTTTTTTTTAAACTAGTTCAATAATAGAAACGCATATAATATGGGGATTATTTACATCGTATGGACCTAAAGAGTAAAGAGAACCTGTCAGTTTTACCATAAAGTACACAGCATGAAAACTAAAATCCTCCAAAATTTGCAAAAATGCAGTTTTCTTTTCAATTTCCCCACAAAATAATATTTTTTTGGTTGCGCCATACATTTTATGGTAGAAAGAAAGGGGTTATTACAGAGTACAATGCAAAAAAACAAGTATGGGTCTGTGGATGGAAAAATATAATAGTTATTGCAAAAATCTAAATTAGCTGTGTCCTCAAGGGGTTAAAATCTTAAATCCCCCCCCCCCCCCACAATAACTGTAAGTGGATCCACACTGGGTAGGAAGCAATATATGTGCTGGAATTAAATAATTAACCCCCTTCTCCCTCCATACTTTCCCCTATTATCTTCTTTTTTATCCATTGCACAGAGCCCATACACAGCACAGACTTACTATGGATCTTCCAAGACCTGCGATGACATCATCAGGAGTCCAAGCCTATAGGAGTCATCGCAGGTCTTAGCAGGTCCATAGTAAGTCTATTAGTGCTGTCTATAGGCTCTCTGCAGCCCGGCCAGCTTTAGGACTATAATTACACTACCGTATTTTGCCGCAATTTGCTAAAAATTGCAGCAAAAACATCACAATTTTACCGTGATTTTGCACAAATTGCAGCAAAATGCCGTAGTGTGTCCTAAAGCTTTTCAGGGGCCTCATTTTTAATGGGGGCCCTGGGCAACTGCCCAGGTTGTCCCCCCCCTAACGCCGGCCCTGCTTACAAATCTAGCTATTAAAAAAAGAGAAAAGAGGAAAGGCGCTCCCTGAGTAGTAAAGCCAGCACGAGGGTAGAGAGGAGAATTACTGCAATATCCTTGCTCACTCTGCTGAGTTGTGTGAAGACATACACTACTATGCTGAATGCATGTGATTTTAAGGATCACAATCCTGTTGTCTGCAGCCTTCCTGGAGGATGTGTGGAATAAAACAAGACTTCAGGTAGAAACCAGGATTTTCGGCGCTAACCATAGAGAAGGTATCGGAGCCCAGGTAAAAGAAGGAGGTTTATTAGCAACGCGTTTCACCGCGCTTGCGCAGCTTCATCAGGCTGGAAGCCTGATGAAGCTGCGCAAGCGCGGTGAAACGCGTTGCTAATAAACCTCCTTCTTTTACCTGGGCTCCGATACCTTCTCTATGGTCAGCGCCGAAAATCCTGGTTTCTACCTGAAGTCTTGTTTTAAATCTAGCTATTAGTCATTGTACTTGCTTCAGCATGCTTTTGCTAAAATACTCCTGACTGGAAGTTGTATAGTCCTTTCACTGTCAGTGTGGTTTTCTTTCAGCAGCTCCCCGACTCCTCCCTCTCTCCTGACAGGAAGTTGTGTAATCCTCTCATTGTCAGTGTTGTCTCAGCAGCTCCTGACTCCTTACTCTTTTCTGACAGAAGGTTGTGCAGTCCTCTCATTGTCAAGTGTTGTGACAGCAGCTTCCTGTCTTCTCTCTGTCTCCTGAGAAGATGCATCATCCTCTGTCTCAGGAGGCGTGGCTGAGTGATGTAATCACCTCTGATGACCAGCCCCTACCACTACATCACCATCTCCTTGTCATACACACATATACATATTCATTGGGACATTTAGGAAAGAATGTGATATAGTTACAGCATGCTGCATTGTGCTGAACCATACCACAGGCTGAGGAGCAGACAGGGAATTAATACTGCAGGTGCTACAACCACACTGATTTTGCGATAGTCTCCTGTGAAATGAGTTGTACTGCAACAGATCTGGGTGGGGAACTTGTAGGAAGGCTGTGAAAGATCTTTAAGATCAGGGAACACGGGCCGCGGCCACTGTGTCAGTGGCTGCTGCAGCACAAAAAAAAAAACTTTTCTCCCATTTTGTTTGTGACAAAATTGCCTTTATTATAAATTTTTTTTTTTTTTTTAAAAGAGTCGTAAGGTCAGCCTTTCATGCATTCACTTTCAATCAGTGCTTCACAACTAGGGCAATCTTGCTGGCAGTTGTAGTTTTACTTTAGCTGGAGGCACCCTGGTTGGAAAGCACTGCCTTGATGGTTTGTAACAATGTATCACTGTGGGTAGAAGTTATACACTTGGAGTTGCCTACAGTGATACAATGTATCAAATCCATCAACTGATTTGTTTAGATGAGACAATATGCTGGGAGGTGTAGTTTTGCAACAGTGGGAGGCGCCCTTGTTTGGAAACACTTAGTATTTATGCAATTACCAGGTGTATGAGTCCATTCCTGTATCTGCGTTTCTTGCACTTGAGGTGTACCGGTGCGGAACATGTTTGTCTACCGGTCCTGTCAGGTAGATGTTGCTATATGGTGTCTGCTCCGGCCCCACAGCTCAGGGTACATGCATTGTGTGTCAAAATGTATTTTCCTGCAATGTCATATATTTAATGTCTTAATAGTTTGTTATTGTCATGAGTTAACCCTGTCTGTACAGGAGATTGCACAAGGAACCATATAAGCATTCTTTCCAATCAGGGCCTCCTGCCCTGCTCAACCCAGGTCTGTCTAGACAGCGAGGAGCGTGTTAGTCAGTAAGGAGTTGAGTCCAGCTGGAGGAAGGTGAAGCATCTCTGTCGGATACCTGCAAGTCCAAAGTCTAGTCATCAAGTCAGTCAGTCTTTCCAATTCAAGTTCAGACCATTCTAAGTCGCAAGTTAAAGCGTAACTGTCATGAGGTTTGGGGCATATATCCTAACCACAGTGTGTGTGTATGGTGTGTAGGATGTGTCTCCAGCCATAGTTGTATCCCTCTTATTATGGCTTTTATTATCTCAAAAAACACTTTTATATGCAACCACTGACAGTCGGATAGGCGTGGCCAGGGGTTCGCTATCCCCTGTACACCAGCACTGGGACCATTGTGTGAGTGACACATACGTGAGCGCCGACCGACGTTACTTTACAGAGCGAGCGCTCTATCTGACACCTCCGTGTTCCCTGGCAATACTAGAGGCAGAGAGTGAGCGCTCTCTGCCTCTAGTGAAGTGCCCAGTGCGTCTCCCGTATAGAAAAGGAGAAAGAGGAGAAGGACAGGCACTGTCCATGCGCACAGAGGCTTCAGTTGAAGTGAGCGCTCGCTTTGTAAAGTAATGTCGGTCGGTGCTCACATATGAAAGATAAGGGGCGCATGCGCTGGGACATGTGTGTCGATCACACAGCGGTCCCAGCGCTGGTGTACAGGGGATAGGCGTGGCGGCCACTGGGCATGGCTAACCCCTGGCCTCACCTGTCCGACTGTCAGTGGCTGCATATAAAAGTGTTTTTTGAGATAATAAAAGCCATAATAAGAGGGATACAAGTAAGGCTGAAGACTTATTCCACACACCATACACACACTGTGGTTAGGTTATATGCCCCAAACCTCACGACAGTTGCACTTTAATCTGCAAGGGCTAAAAGTCTAATAGTGCCACGAAGCAAGTGTGGTTCCTTGTCTCAACCTTCAACTGCTTATCCTTGGTATCCTGGCGTCACAAACTCTAGTTTACCTATATAACACCCTGTTGGTCATTACATACTTGGGAGTTGGGTGTAGGGAGTGTAGCTGTGCGGTTATTAAAGGGTGTCTGATAAACCCTTTCTATTCGTGACGCCAGGGTGAAGGCTCCACTGTAATACTTGTCCTACCGCCACCCTTCCCAAGAGCGAGAGGGAGGTATAGAATAATTGAATGTTCACAACCGGAGAGTTTGCTGAAAACAGTTGGAACTTTTACTGAAGATTTTATGCAAGCTTCATAACTGGAAAAGTCTCTATACATACAAAGTCTCTCAGAGATTGACAGTGGTTGGGACCTTAAGCAATTTAGAGTCCGTAGACTGATATGTGATGTTCCACTGGATTTAGGGGTTTTAATTGCAGTCCAGTAGTCACGCTAGCTTTAGCGGGGATTAGTTCAGAACTCACGGTTTAGTTTAGGCTGAGGCCAGTAGGTTTTCTGGCCTAGCGTGTCTTTGAAAGTTGCGCAGATCCGTCCTGCTAGTCCGGCATCCACGAAAGCAGCAACCCAAGAGAGCGATAATTGGCTACAGCTCCATTACATGGGCAGGGGCTGGACTAGAGCTAATTGGTCCTGTGGTAGGCCTTGGGGGGTGTAGTGTAGTTGGGGTGTTGCTTCAGTAGATGAGGGGTTAACTTAACCCCAGTCATTCGTGACGCCGGGGTGAGTGTTAATACGCTGAGGTAAATCTTCGGCCTATCGCCACCCTTCTCAAAAACGATATGTGCGTGCTTAAATGAATGAACGTCCACAATAGAGATGAACTTGAACTTGTATGAACTTTACTGAAATACTTGCGGTACATCCAATTAACAGCAACAGTCTTAGCAATACAGTCTCTATGTAGTACGGCAGTGATTGACAGATGCCGCGAACCATTAGCTTATCCAAGAGGTTATTAGAATTAGGATTGATGCAGAGATCCGTCCGGATTTAGGGGTCTGTTTAGGTCCCGTGATCGTGCAGACTTAAGAGAGATTGAAATAACTCACAGTTTTGTAAGATGGCCGTTGCCGCAAGGCTTGGGCCTAGTCACTGCTGACGACAACTGCGCAGTTCCTCCTCCATCAGCAGCCCACGAGGAAAGAGAGCGCTTAATGGTCGCCGCTCCCTTATATGGGCAGGGCCGTTTTGGATTGGTCCGAGTCAGCTGTCACTCACCGTTACAATCCATGGTGGGCGATCACCTGACTACCTCCAAAGGTCCTTGAACCATAAACCATAGAGTATTGGAACGCATCACGTGACCCGCAGGTCCTGCGACGCTACAACAAGGTAAGTATACATTATATACATATATACATATTAAATCTAAATAATTTTAACTATGACAGGGGTGACAAGGGGCTAACCACTGATGAGGACCCCACCGGTACCTAGGGACTCTGACTTTGGGGACCTCACCGCAAGGTAACGGATGCAATCCGGGACCGGGATACCATAGTCCAATACTTCTGTCGATCACCTTTACATAGAATTATGGGTAAACATGTGACCCAAGGACCTCCTAAGGTCCTCCAACATATCATAGAGCAATTAACATGGTCAGATGAACGAAGGTCCTGCGACGCTAACAAGATAAGTACTATACATTATATGAAATATACATTATTAAATATGTACATATAAACATTACAGAATTAGAGTAGAAGGAGGCGACTAGGGGCTGTCCCACCTGGGGGACCCTACCTGAACGTAGTAACTCTGACTTTGGGGACCACCATACAAGATACGGTATGCAATACGGTACCGGGACACCACATATTAATCAATCAGAATCACTAAAATTTTAGGGTGTTAATATTTATGCAATTCTGTCGTATATAATGCATTTCCTAAAAATAAATTCATCCTCAAAAACAGTGTTTCAAATCCATGGTGCCTCCAGCTGTTGAAAAACTACAACTCCCAGCATGCCCGGACAGCCAACGGCTGTCCGGGCATGTTGGGAGTTGTAGTTTTGCAACAGCTGGAGGCACCCTGGTTGGGGACTGATCTGTGATCTGAGACATGGCACCGATTTCTCCGGCGCCCAGGGCCGCAGATGCGATCTTCTTAGTTACATGCTCTGGATCAGCACCCAGGGCATAGACCCAGCGGAGCACTCCTAGGACAGGCGGAGGAATTGGAGTGCATTTTGCTGCCGGCGATGCCAAATGCAATTTGCAAGTCTCATTCCCTCCAACAATAAGCAGAATAAGCAGCGGAGCCTCAGATTGGAAGTGCAGAGTGCATCTTAATGCATCCCCAACCCCCTTTGGCGCGCTCGCTACACCGACGTGACCCCGGGAGACACTGATTTTGTTGTTTTTGCCCCTATATGTAAAGTATGAGCTTTTTGTCTTTATCAAGCATGAAAGTTGCCCCCCCCCCCCATCCTGCATCGACTCGGCTTGTCGCAGGCTCCGAAGCGGCGCTCTCAGCGGCATCTGACGTGCAGGTGCAAATAATTAAAAAGCGATGTTTAAGGTTAATTGGCTTTATTTACCGGCAGCGCCATTTCTGGTTCTGTAATGTTTAGAGAAACACATTCCGCAGCACCTCGCGCCTCAATTAGGAAGGGTGGATGGGAAGACGGTGTTATTATGGAAATGTGCCGCGCGCATCTGGTGGTGCCGACTGGGTGAGGTGAAGGCAGGGGCTGCGATATTAGGGAGGGGGGGGGGGGGAGACATGTTTGGGCCTCCGTCTTAATTGTACAATTAGATGAGATGTAAAATCAGGGATTTGCTGAAAACGAGTTAAGGAGACGCCTGTCACTGCTCCGCCATGTTTTGCGCAGCACTGTCTGGGCCAGGAAAAACAGGATTGAAGACACTAATATTGCATCTGATGATCGTCTATGACCGTTGTTCCCAACCTTTATTTGCCTGAGTACCCCTTGGAAGCCTGTTTCTAAAAATTGTTACCACATATAGTTGTAGGTCCCCCATACTGCCCCCATATAGTTAAAGGCACCCCACTCTGCCCCCATATTGCTGGGAGTAATGCAGGAGTCACCATCCACAGCAGCCCGGTGCCTGTGCCATTCTCCTGCTTTGCTTCACGGGGGCAGCCATGTCTGCTACTACCAGCAGCCACTGCTTACTTCTCTTAAAGTGGTCCACTGCTAATTTAAAGGGGTATTCCGCCCCAAGACATCTTATCCACTATCCTTGGGATAGAGGATAAGATGTCTGATCGCGGGGGTCCTGCCGCTGGGCCTACCCCCCCCCCCCACACAATGTCGGCTGTGGCACCCCAGACATCTGGTGTATGGAGGCCGGACGACTGGCGATGGCGGGCGGAGGCTCGAAATGTCACAGTCACGCCCCACTCGTGATGTCACACCCACGCCCCCTCCCATAGACTTGCATTGAGGGGGCGTGGGCATGACGTCATAAGCAGGGCACGGCCGACCTTCGGGTACTGCACCCGATGCTCTAAACAAAAACTGAATGCAGCACGGAGATTGTGGGGGTGGGGGTGTACTGGGGGTCCCCAGTGACGGGACCCCCACGTTCAGACATCTTATCTCCTATTCTTTTGATATGGGACAAGATGTCTAGGGGCGGAGTACCCCTTTAAGATCAGAGAGCATGGGAGGCGGCCACTTTAGAAGCAGTGACCAGTGGCTGTAGCCACCATGACAGATTTTTTTTCTCGTACCCCCAGGTTGGGAACCACTGGTCTATGTAGTCCCATTGTGACCCCCCCCAACACGCCTGTAATTTGTGGTCACGAGCATTGACCTCAACGTAAGTCACATGTAACCTGTAAGTCACACAAATATTACGGTTGCACAACTTAGATGTTATTTTCTTTCGCGTGACACCTGTTGCCGGGTCTAGGACTACATGTTGGCACAGGTTGTATGGCTAATGTAAATGAATGGGGTCATGCTGAATCTCTCAAGTGTCCGTGATGGCTACTAGAAGTCCATCTTGTAGGGATTTATGGTGACGGTTTGTCTCAAGACCCACAAGTGACCGCAACCAATCATTGACTTTCATTAGCATCGATGCAGCTCAATTCAGGCAGCATGACGTGGTGATCTTTGACTGCATGACTTGTGTTGCGGCCAATGTCAATGTCTAGCCCCTAACCTTATTCTAAAGTGACTAACGCCTTATTGACACATGTTAGATACATCCGTCATGGTGCCATTAAGTGTGTATGAAGAGGGCTCAGGAGTCCATAATTGGTGGCTCCCAAAAATGGGAGCCGAGGACCGCCACTAGGATCTGGCATGGAGTGATCTCTATTTAGATGCCATTGTCATTGGTGATGCTGTGTCGGGATCAGCTGATCTGTTGTCATGGCAGCCCTGAGGCCTGCACTAGGCTGCCATGGACACGGATCAGCCGATCCAGACAAAGCATCATCAATTCCTGTATATAGCAAAGCACTGATTTAATGGATCATTGTAAATCTATGGCATTAATCTGTATAAACAATTGAATGAGTCCCCTAGAGGAAAAAAAAAAAAAGAATAAAGAAAGAAAAAGTCAATATAATTTTTTTTAAATCCCCCCCCATAATAAAAATTCTAATCACTTCCCTTTTCCTATTTTGTAAATAAAACATGGAAAGAAATAACCCATAAACTTTTTGGTATGTTTGGAATTGTCCCACCATAGAGCACCACAGTCCCTCCAAAGAACATCACAGTCCCTCCATAGAGCACTACATTCCATCTTTACAGTCCCTCCAAAGAACATCACATTCTCTTCATAGAGCACCACTGTCCTTCCATAGAACAGCACAGTCCCACCACAGAGCACCCTAGTCCATCCAAAGGACATAACAGTCCCTCCATAGAGCATCACAGTCCCTCAATAGAGCACTATCCCTATATCTATCTATATCTATCCCTATAGAGCACAGTCCCTCTAATGGGGACAGGAGTAGTGGTTGTGAGGAGAAGTTGAGTCTAGTGTGTGGAGAGAGGAGAGTCTGTGCAGCGATTATGTCAGTGGAGTCTAAGGATAAGTCAAGTGTTGAGCAGCTACACTAAACTGCTAACATCCTGCCACCCAGGTCAAGTTTGTCAAAGTCCAATTGTGGGGAGAAGTCACCAAAGCGCTGAAAGGGCCCCATAGCACAAGTCAAGGATAATGAGAGTGAAAGCCTCTTGGAGCTCTGGTTTAAAAGTCAAAGTTCCCCCCTGGCAGTAAGCAATTCTGTGGATGTGATGTGGAGTACCCCAAGTCAGTGTTAGTTGTCTCCCAAGTCAGTCTAAAGTCCAGTCAAGTCAGTTAAGTTGTCATAGCTGCACCACCACTACAAGTCCCAGAGAGCACAGTGATTTTAAGTGACATCCTATGCAATGTTACCCCATTTATTGCACTACAAATTTTGTTGTTAAAATTGCATGGACTGTAACATCTGCCTGCAAGAACGTTCAGGAAAAAGTAGTTTCTGCATCTGTGGCCTCCGCGCTTGGCCCAGGAAGCTGCTTATCCTTGGAGTGTGGAGGTTAACACTACCCTGGAGTCACAAACTGTATTTCAGTCACATCAGCCTGTCACTACACCACACATGCCACCCTGTTAATCCACCACACAAATACCACCACTGTCCCTCCACTTTACTGGATTTCCCCTAAAATAAAATACAAAGTCTAAAGTTTTAGTGTTTCGGACTTTGTAAGGTCACAGTAAGGACAAGGAAGTTCTAAAAAGTTGTCCAGCTGCCGTCATCAGTCCTGTCAGGAGGAAGCGAGTCCTAATTCACACGTCTCCTTATGTGCGATCTCAGATAATGAAGACTTCAGCCCATTGAAATCTTCTCCCACAATATTATCTCATCTTGTGTTCTACAGAGACAGACAATAGTTCTCAGATTTTTACCCTTTTTATTTGTCTCATTAATTTTGTCTCATAAATTCTTTGTGTATCAGATGTTTGTTCTTCCAGTGATAAGGAAAATACTTTTCTGAGAATGAGTTTGTCCATTTATGACTCATCCCCTTAGATCACCTCGTGCTCCGCAGAACTTCAGTCATCTCAAATATTTTAGGAGATACAGATTATAATTTCCTTTTTTTTTCTTAGTTGTTAAAACCTTTTTTTCAGACCTTTGCTCCCACTCTAATAACTCTCTACATGTTGCAGGGCTCCGCTTGTAGCCTTCTTGCTGATTATCATTGTCTCCATGACTTAAAGGGCCGGTTCCCCTTTCTTTGTTTTTGTCCTAGTCTGTTTCATGTTCTTGGCTGTGACACTTGGCTCATTCACTGACATAGTCCCCATTCCTGGTCATGACTCCTGCCCGTCCTGACTCTTCCTGCTTTCAGTCCATGCTATGGCTCCCAACTAAATCTCATCTAAATTCTGGAACAAGTCTCGGTTCTTGATCATTTTCTATTTCTGCAGTTGCCTCCTATTGGTTGCAGCTTGGTGCTGTCAGCTTAGTTGGTCATTTAACTCATAGCCGCTGTCAGCTTGTGGCATCTATAGCAGTATTGGGAATATCTACCTTCCCTGCCCTAACCTGTATCTACCTGCCCTGACTTGTACCAGTTTATCTGCCTGCTCTGTCCTAACCCGTTTCTATCTTCCTGCAATCCCATAACCTTTATCCATTGGCCTGCCATGTCCTAACCTGTATCTATCTTATTGCCCTGCCTTAGCCTTTATCTATCTGTCTTCTCTTCCCTAACCTGTATCTGTCTGCCTGCCCTAAACTATATTTATCTGCCTGCCCTAAACTATATTTTTTTGAATGCCCTAACCTGTATCTATCTGCCTGCCCTGCATTGTATCTATCTATCTGCCTGCCCTGCATTGTATCTATCTGCTTGCCCTGACCTATATCTATCTGCCTGCCCTGCACTTTATCTATCTGCCTTCCCTGCATTGTATCTATCTGCCTGCCCTGCATTATATCTATCTGCCTGCCCTGCATTGTATATATCTGCCTGCCCTGTATTGTATCTATCTGCCTGCCCTGCATTGTATCTATCTATCTGCCTGCCCTGCATTGTATCTATCTGCCTGCCCTGCATTGTATCTATCTGCCTGCCCTGCATTGTATATATCTGCCTGCCCTGCATTGTATCTATCTGCCTGCCCTGCATTGTATCTATCTGCCTGCCCTGCATTGTATCTATCTGCCTGCCCTGCATTGTATCTATCTGCCTGCCCTGCATTGTATCTATCTGCCTGCCCTGCATTGTATCTATCTGCCTGCTCTGCATTGTATCTATCTGCCTGCCCTGTATTGTATCTATCTGCCTGCCCTGTATTGTATTGTATCTATCTGCCTGCCCTGTATTGTATCTACTAGTGTTGCTCGTGAATATTCGCAATGCAAATTTTATTCGTGAATATCGCATATTCACGAATTCGTGAATATTCGCGAATATAGCACTATATATTCGCAATTACAAATTTTCGTATTTTTTTTCTCACAGTACACATCACAGTGATCACCCCTCTCTGCTTCCAGCTTGTGTGGTGTAAAGAAGTCTCTAATACTACTGTGTGAGACTGGCCTGCGAATTTTCGCTTATGCTAATTTTTGCATGTGCCAATTTTTGCTTATGCTAATTTGCGTATATGCGAATTTTCGCATATGCGAAAATAAAACGTGAATATTACGAATATGCGAATATAGCGAATATATGACGAATATTCGTCCATATATTCGCGAAATATCGCGAATTCGAATATGGCCTATGCCGCTCAACACTAGTATCTACCTGCCTGCCCTGCATTGTATATATCTGTCTACCCTGCATTGTATATATCTGCCTGCCCTGCATTATATCTATCTGCCCTGCATTATATCTATCTGCCTACCCTGTATTGTATCTATCTGCCTGCCCTGCATTGTATCTATCTGCCTGCCCTGCATTGTATATATCTATCTGCCTGCCCTGCATTGTATATATCTATCTGCCTGCCCTGCATTGTATCTATCTGCCTGCCCTGCATTATATCTATCTGCCTGCCCTGCATTATATCTATCTGCCTGCCCTGCATTGTATATATCTGCCTGCCCTGCATTATATCTATCTGCCTGCATTATGTCTATCTGCCTGCCCTGCATTGTATCTATCTGCCTGCCCTGCATTATATCTATCTGCCTGCCCTGCATTATATCTATCTGCCTGCCCTGCATTGTATCTATCTGCCTGCCCTGCATTATATCTATCTGCCTGCCCTGCATTATATCTATCTGCCTGCCCTGCATTGTATATATCTGCCTGCCCTGCATTATATCTATCTGCCTGCATTATGTCTATCTGCCTGCCCTGCATTGTATCTATCTGCCTGCCCTGCATTATATCTATCTGCCTGCCCTGCATTGTATCTATCTGCCTGCCCTGCATTGTATCTATCTGCCTGCCCTGCATTGTATATATCTGCCTGCCCTGCATTATATCTATCTGCCTGCCCTGCATTATATCTATCTGCCTGCCCTGCATTGTATCTATCTGCCTTCCCTGCATTATATCTATCTGCCTGCCCTGCATTATATCTATCTGCCAGCCCTGCATTATATCTATCTGCCTGCCCTGCATTGTATCTATCTGCCTGCCCTGCATTGTATCTATCTGCCTGCCCTGCATTGTATCTATCTGCCCTGCCCTGCATTTTATATATCTATCTGCCTTCCCTGCATTGTATCTATCTGCCCTGCCCTGCATTGTATATATCTATCTGCCTTCCCTGCATTGTATCTATCTATCTGCCTTCCCTGCATTGTATATATATGCCTTCCCTGCATTGTATCTATCTGCCTGCCCTGCATTGTATCTATCTGCCTGCCCTGCATTATATCTATCTGCCTGCCCTGCATTGTATATATCTGCCTGCCCTGCATTATATCTATCTGCCTGCCCTGCATTGTATATATCTGCCTTCCCTGCATTATATCTATCTGCCTGCCCTGCATTATATCTATCTGCCAGCCCTGCATTATATATATCTGCCTGCCCTGCATTGTATCTATCTGCCTGCCCTGCATTGTATCTATCTGCCTGCCCTGCATTGTATCTATCTGCCCTGCCCTGCATTTTATATATCTATCTGCCTTCCCTGCATTGTATCTATCTGCCCTGCCCTGCATTGTATATATCTATCTGCCTTCCCTGCATTGTATCTATCTATCTATCTGCCTTCCCTGCATTGTATATATATGCCTTCCCTGCATTGTATCTATCTGCCTGCCCTGCATTGTATCTATCTGCCTGCCCTGCATTGTATATATCTATCTGCCTGCCCTGCATTGTATCTATCTGCCTGCCCTGCATTATATCTATCTGCCAGCCCTGCATTGTATCTATCTGCCTTCCCTGCATTGTATCTATCTGCCTGCCCTGCATTGTATATATCTATCTGCCTGCCCTGCATTGTATATATCTATCTGCCCTGCATTGTATATATCTGCCTGCCCTGCATTGTATATATCTATCTGCCCTGCATTGTATATATCTGCCTGCCCTGCATTATATCTATCTGCCTGCCCTGCATTGTATCTATCTGCCTGCCCTGCATTGTATCTATCTGCCTTCCCTGCATTGTATCTATCTGCCTGCCCTGCATTGTATATATCTATCTGCCTGCCCTGCATTGTATATATCTATCTGCCCTGCATTGTATATATCTGCCTGCCCTGCATTGTATATATCTATCTGCCCTGCATTGTATATATCTGCCTGCCCTGCATTGTATCTATCTGCCTGCCCTGCATTGTATCTATCTGCCTGCCCTGCATTGTATATATCTGCCTGCCCTGCATTGTATCTATCTGCCTGCCCTGCATTATATCTATCTGCCTGCCCTGCATTGTATATATCTGCCTGCCCTGCATTGTATCTATCTGCCTGCCCTGCATTGTATCTATCTGCCCTGCATTGTATCTATCTGCCCTGCATTGTATCTATCTGCCTGCCCTGCATTGTATATATCTGCCTGCCCTGCATTGTATCTATCTGCCTGTCCTGCATTGTATCTATCTGCCCTGCATTGTATCTATCTGCCCTGCATTGTATCTATCTGCCCTGCATTGTATCTATCTGCCCTGCATTGTATCTATCTGCCTGCCCTGCATTGTATTTATCTGCCTGCCCTGCATTGTATCTATCTGCCTGCCCTGCATTGTATATATCTGCCTGCCCTGCATTGTATATATCTGCCTTCCCTGCATTGTATCTATCTGCCCTGCATTGTATCTATCTGCCTGCCCTGCATTGTATTTATCTGCCTGCCCTGCATTGTATCTATCTGCCCTGCCCTGCATTGTATGTATCTGCCTGCCCTGCATTGTATCTATCTATCTGCCTGCCCTGCATTGTATATATCTGCCTGCCCTGCATTGTATATATCTATCTGCCCTGCATTATATCTATCTGCCCTGCATTGTATATATCTGCCTGCCCTGCATTGTATCTATCTATCTGCCCTGCATTGTATATATCTGCCTGCCCTGCATTGTATATATTTATCTGCCCTGCATTGTATCTATCTATCTGCCCTGCATTGTATATATCTGCCTGCCCTGCATTGTATCTATCTGCCTGCCCTGCATTGTATATATCTGCCTGCCCTGCATTGTATCTATCTGCCTGCCCTGCATTGTATCTATCTGCCTGCCCTGCATTGTATATATCTGCCTGCCCTGCATTGTATATATCTGCCTGCCCTGCATTGTATCTATCTGCCTGCCCTGCATTGTATATATCTGCCTGCCCTGCATTGTATCTATCTGCCTGCCCTGCATTGTATCTATCTGCCTGCCCTGCATTGTATCTATCTGCCTGCCCTGCATTGTATCTATCTGCCTGCCCTGCATTGTATCTATCTGCCTATCTGCCCTTTATCTCTCTTTTTGCACTGACCTTAGATTTGTTTAACTTCATTTATGTCTTATTTCTGTACAATCCACTTTTGGTCACTATAGGAAATATTCTTTAGAGATGTGACCCGAGGTTTCACCTATTTAAAGCCCCATGAGGATAATTTCACTGTAAAATTGAAAAAAAAACTGCCCTAATAGTCACCAAAAAGGTGTCCACTCCTGTCCGAAGGCCTGCATATGATCCATGTAAATGTGTAACCTGGGAAAGGCTTTACCTCTAGGACAGTGTTTTGCATTCATGGAGCCTCCAGCTGTTGCATAACTACAACCCCCAGCATGCACAGAGAGACGAAGGCTATATACAGCACAGAACAAGCTCTGCTATTTCTCTAACTTTGCACCAGGTTGTTGCCAACACTGAGCTATGAAGGTCCTTGTCCATATACTCGAAAGCCACATTGCAAAACTGCAGCAATTTACGGTTAGGCTGCATTCACACCTCGTTTTCAGCCTACGGGTGCGGGATCCGACTGAGAGAGGGGAAAACCAGGCACTCCCGTACCCCAGCCGGACTGGCTCTGAAATCCATTTACTTTAATGAGCCGACCGGAGTCAAACGGTGACTCCGGTCAGCTCATTTTTGACCCGTTTCCGGTTTTGTGACCGGATCTAAAACCATAGTATACTACGCTTTAAGGTCCGGTCAGGAAACTGCATAGGGGTCAAAAATGAGCCGACCGGAGTCACCATTTGACTCCGGTCGGCTCATTAAAGTAAATGGATTTCAGAGCCGGTCCGGCTGGGGTACGGGAGTGCCTGGTTTTCCCCTCCCCAAGCCAGATCCGGTACCCGTAGGCTGAAAACGAGGTGTGATTGCAGCCTACTATGGTTTTAGGTCCGGTCACAAAACCGGATACGGGTAAAAAATTAGCCGACCAGAGTCACCGTTTGACTCCAGTCAGCTCATTAAAGTAAATGGAGTTCAGCGCTTGTCCGGCTGGGGTATGGGAGCACCCGGTTTTCCCCTCCCCCAGCCGGATCCGGCAACCCTAGGCTGAAAATGAGGTGTGAACGCAGACTTACATGTGTCCAGTTTTGTTGCCCGATAATTGTCGGCATTGGCAGAAACAGACGGCTCCGATCACCACCGTCACCGTGTGGTGTCCCAGTACCGTATTGCAAACCGTACCTAGTGTGGTGGTCCCCAAAGTCAGAGTAACTATGCTCAGGTAGGGTCCCCCAGGTAGGACAGCCCCTAGTCACCTCTCCTCTACTCTAATTCTACAATGTTCATATATGTATATATTTAGTAACAATATATATTTAATATAATGTATAGTATACTTACCTTGTTTAGCATCGCAGGACCTTCGGTCAAGTGACTATGTTAATATCCTCTATGGTATGTTGGAGGACCTTTGGAGGTCCTTGGGTCACATGTTGTCCATAATGCTTTGTAATGGTGATTGACACAAGTATTGGACCAATTAGCTCTAGTCCAGCCCCTGCCCATATAAGGGAGCTGTAGCCAATTATCGCTCTCTTGGGTTGCTGCTCTCGTGGATGCCGGACTAGCAGAACGGATCTGCGCAACTTGCAAAGACAAGCTAGGCCAGAAAATCTACCAGCCTCAGCCTAAACTAAACCGTGAGTTCTAAACTAATCCCTGCTAAAGCTAGCGTGACTACTGGACCGAAACTAAATCACCTAAATCTAGTGGAACAGCGCACATTATCCTAAAGACTCTAAATTGCTAAAGTCCCAACCTTTGTCAATCTCCAAAGAAAGCTTGCATGTATAGCAACTGTTCCGGTTATGAAGCTTGCATAAAACCTTCAGTAAAAGTTACACCTGTTTCAGCAAACTCTCCGGTTGTGGACATTCCATTATTATCTACCTCCCTATCGCTCTTGGGAAGGGTGGCGGTAGGGCAAGCATTACTGAGGAGCCCTCACCCTGGTGTCACGAATAGCAAGGGTTAACAAGCACCCTTTAGTCACCGCACAGCTACACTCGCCATACCCTACATCCCCCAGGCTATCACAACCGCACCTATGCATGGACTTGGCGGTAGCATTCCCCGCTCCAAGATGCATACAAAAAATAATTTTTTTACAATACAGTAAAGTGCAAAAGTGGATCTTCTTTATTGTAGGATCATATAATGTACATCACATACAGGTGTAACACTGACGCTTCGGCGTTACACCGGTTTGTGATGTACGTTATATGATCCTACAATAAAGAATATTCACTATTGCGCCGTACTTCCTGCTGGACATTCCTTCATTCTTGATAATTGTCAGCATGGTTTACTATCAGAACCATATGACACCATGAGCACATTCCCCTCACCCTCCATTGTCTGTTGTCACATCATGTACTGCTCTCTGGTGTTTTCTGCTCATGTTTTCGGTGTCAGCTCATGGAGGCGTCGTGTTACGTTTGGCAACAATTAAAGGAATTGAGAGAAAAAAAATAGCTCCAACATCTAAAAGAGGTAAAACTGTTCTTGGGAGCAATATTGTATCCAAAAAAATAAATAAATAAAAAACGCAACGGGTGAACATAACAGGTTCTGCGGCTGCCAACCGTGGGCGTCCGATACGAAATAATTGTGCTCCATGCTTACCAAAAAACGTATCGCATGGAGCTGAGGTGGCTTCTAGAAAAGGCAGGAGGAAGAAGCTTGGCTTGGCGCAGCGGCACATAATTGGGATTGCATCATGGTAAACTTCAGCCGCCACCTGTTCACTCGGTTCTCCAGATATATAAATATCATTTATTTGTGTCTAGAAACAGACGTCTTGTGGGCAGAGGAGTGTTTCCCCAGCTAATACAATGTGTGCGTTCTGGATCAGGGCTGCCATACATGGTGTGTCATCGGGATATCGGGTGGAATGTCTGTAGATGACACGTCAATGTGACACGTCAAGGATTGGTAGATATCAATGTAGAAGCTGAAAGGTCACGTACACCTCCTCATCATCAACACTTGGAGATGAAAGATGAGGTGGCTCAGTGAGTAAGTGCACTGACTTATGGAGAACCTGAAGAGCTTAGTTTTCCATTCTGGGGTCAATCTATGGGGCAGCAGGGGAAAAAATGAAAAATCTGGTGGGCAAGGGGCTTTCTGGGGTTTTTCACCCTATAGCAATGGTCTCCAATTTATGGCTTTTCAGAGGTTCCAAAATTACATCTGGAGGGCCACAAATTTTAGACCTAAGTTTGAGACCTAAGGTCACAGCATTGGGACTCTACTGATCCATCGTTCTCTGCACAGCTTTGCTTTCAGCTTCCCTATGGGTGGCCAATAGTCAGGGCTGGCCCAAGACATTGTGCTGCCTGGTTCCAAGAGTGAAATGCTGCCTCCCCCACCCCCCACCTCCCCCCAAAAAGTGCTATGTCATTAAAGTGCACTGCACATTCAAGAGCTCCACAGCAATGCAACTCACATTAATCTGCAGCATTTGGTAGGCAGAAGTTCCCCTACATTACATAGGCAGCATAGTTCCCCCACATTAGATAGGCAGCATAGTTCCCCCACATTAGGTAGGCAACATAGTTCCCCCACAATAGATTGGCAGTATACTTCCCCCACATTAGATAAGCAGCATAGGTCCCCCACAATACGGGGGCAGCATAGTTTCCCCACGTTAGGCAGGCAGCATAGTTCCCCCACATTAGATAGGCAACATAGTTTCCTCACATTAGATAGGCAGCATAGTTTTTCCACATTTGATAGGCAGCATAGTTCCCCCACATTAGATAGGAAGCATAGTTTTCCCACATTTGATAGGCAGCATAGTTCCCCCACATTAGATAGGCAGCATAGTTTCCCCACATTAGGTAGGCAGCATAGTTCGCCCACATTAGGTAGGTAGGTGGTGCACCCCCCCCACCCCCGACACACAGACATAGAGACACACAGACACACTCACCTGGCCTGTACAGCACTTCTTCTCTCATTAGGTCAAAGAGAGAGAGAGAGAGAGATTTATGTTGCAACGTGCCTGCAGCAAAGCCATAGGGTTTAATGAATGAGACGTCTGCTTTCAATATTGGGGCTATTTTATACTGGTAAGCATTGTCTACTCCACATTCTTGTGTATACTGGTGTTAAAAAGACAAAATGTGGCAAAAACGAGACAATATTTACTCTACTGGACCTCCAGAATATGTAATGTGTGGGAGTCAGTAGGGGTCTGACTACTTGGGCCACCTCTGACCACAAAAGCAGGAGGTCAAGTGCCCCCCCCCCCCATTTGAGTGGAACAGAAGTCAGGCATGTGTATTGCCACTCCATTCAACTCTTTGACATGTTGAAGATAGCCCGGCAATGTACTTGTTTTTATTGTCAGGCCCATAGAGTTAAATAGAGTTGGAGAAGCATCGCACATGTTCCACTACTGCGCCATTCCAGTTTTGAAGGCCCAAACAGTTAGACCCCACAGATTAGATGCTCTACCAACCATTGGATAGGTGATAAATATCCCTTTTGGGGAAAACCTCGACTCACCAGTCACTAGCAGTTTTCTACTATTTAGGCTCGATCGCACAGGGTGATCCACAGTGTATTTTACACTGTGGATCCGCCAATGATGGACCCATAAAGTGTGCCTCCAGATGTGCCTGCTCGGAGCTGCAATCCGTCGCTACGAGCAGACACACTGCTGCGATGTGCGTGTGGTTTACTCGCACACATCGTGGCCGCTTCCCCTGATCCCTGAGCAGCTTCCATGTATGCGAGTATACTGCGCATGCACCCGGCCACTCGCACATCGCAGCAGTGTGTCTGCTCGTATCGGCGGATTGCTGCTCTGAGCAGGCACACCTGAGGCACACTGTAGGGGTCCATCCGCAGTATAAAATGCGATGTGGATCCGCCCGTGTGAATGAGCCCTTAGCGTACTTCACACCGGCGGATTACCTGTAGAATTTCCGCAGCGTATATGCTGAGGAAAATTTGCAGCATATTTTGCTACCATTGAGTTCAATGGGTCCGAAGGAAAATCTGCACATCTGCCTTTATTGCTGAATTTCTGCTGAACCATTAAAGTCAATGGTAGCAAATATGCTGCAGAAATTCTGTAGGTAATCTACCAGTGTGAAGGTACCCTCAGGCTGTTTTTAATGCACAGAAGACTGGTGATATTTTTGAAGCATTATTTACTATAATAACAACTGCAGCATATTTTTTTTTAATCATATTTCAAACTAAAGAAAAAAAGCAATTAAAGGGGTATTCCGCCCATAGGAGTGCTGCTTGGACCCCCCTCGATCTCCATGAAGCACTCAGCATTCTGTGCGGGTTGCTGCTCCACTCTCAGAAAACTCTGGCCATCCGGGACTGGAGATGTGATGTTACGCCACGCCCAGCCTTGCCGTCACGCCACGCCCCCTTTTACCGTCACGTCACGCCCTCTCCATTCATGTCTATGGGAGGGGGCGTGACTGCCGTCACTCCCCCTCCCATAGACATGAAAGGAGGGGGAGTCCCAACGGCGGGGCCCCTGCGATCAGACATCTCATCCCCTATCTTCTGGATCGGGAATAAGAAGTCTATGGGCGGAATACCCCTTTAAAAAGATCATAGAGAGAGTTTTTCAAAATAGAAAAATCACCTGCAATTTTCTTTTATTCTATAATAAATAAATAAATATAAATTAATAAAAAAAAATGAATTAATCAGTAAAAAAAAACTATTTTCTGAAAACACAGAAATCCATGAAACAATAATTGTCCTCCTGTAATTCGTCTATGAACAGGATGTCAGTCCGCGGCAAAGCTCTCAATTAGATGCCGAGGTTGGATGGAAGCGATGAGATCCATACAACGTACATCTGGAGAAGCCAAGAGACGTCAAACCTCATACAAGCAGATTAATCTTTGGGTGAGATATTCCATTATAGGAAATCACGTCACCTGCTTGTATTTTTAATTTCTACTGTCATTTTTTAGGCAATTTGCAAGATTAAAGAATTAGCATGAACACGGCGCTCTCTGCTCCATCGCTGGAAGTGTCGGCTCACATCTCCTGCGCAGATCCATCAAGTGCCAAATTGGAGACAAAAGGACGTTAGCCTAGAGGGTTTCAAGGTGGATGTTATTGGAAGGAGAAACATTTAACCCCTCAATGCTGGGTAGATTAAGAGGAAGGAAGGAAAAGTAAGTCACCCCTTTAGGATTCTCTGGATTTCTGCCATTGATTACAAAAAAAATACAATTATAGATAATGTAATTAAACTAATAACACAGACAGTTGTAGCGTTCACGTCTTTTACTGAGCACATTGAGTAAACATCCACAGGTACAGGGGAAGAAAATGTGAGCGAACCAAATCAATGAGCTCATGGAGTAAACATCCACAGTGCAGGGCTACAAGTGGGGTACATGGGTTTTTAGTTTTATTATTGTGTTTGAAATACAGTATATTAATATTAAAGGGATCCTCTGCCACAGACATCCTATCCCCTATCCAAAGGATAGGGGATAAGATTTCTGATTGTGGGGGGTCCCACCACTAGGACCCCCTCTTATCTGCGTACAGCACCCGTGTAGCACCCTGCATTCTAAACAGTAGATTTAGAACGCCGGGTTTCAATGGCTAGAGACGGGACCTCACGCCATGTCCCCTCCATTCATGTCTATGGGAGGGGGCGTAACGCCACGTCTCCAATCCCGAGAAGCCACCCCCCCCCCCCGATTTCGGCTGTAGCACCCCAGGCATCAGGTGCACAGAGCTAACTTCGCTCTGTGCCGGATGACTGGTGATGCGGAGGCTTGTGAAGTCACAGTCACCCCCAACTGGTGATGTTATGGTCACGCCCCCTCAATGCAAGTTTATGGGAGGGGGCGTGATTGCCATAGACATGCATTGATGGAGCGTGCTGTGACGTCATGAACCTCCTGCTCTGCACCCGATGCTGTAAACGTATTCCGGGTGCGGCAGGTAAATCATAGGGGTAAAAGATTTTGAGGGGCAGAGTACCCCTTTAAGGGTGTAGACGGCCATGAATAAAGACGGCCAAGATTTTGATGACTCCGCACCCCAGTCTAGTCAGTGCCAAATGGATTTTGGCTTAGAGGGTCAACTTTCTATGAGAAACATAATAGCAATGAATGGGGACCCAGGGTACCTTGTTCTCGGCATCAGTATCGTAGAAAGGAAGCTTATTGTCTGGAAAATCCCAAGTGGCTTCTAGCGGGTCACTCATCATCCATGCGATGAACGATCTGAAGACAGATTTTAAGAGTGAAGATTATAGAAAATACAGGTTGGTCTTACAGAAAATAAACTCCATGAGTTTTAAAGATTCTCTGCTCTGTAAATCCACTTATGTTGTTCATCTTCTAGGATTCTCAGGCAAGACTCAATATCTGGGATGTACAAAGAGACCTCAGAGACACAGACATTTAGAGAGCATTAAAAATATTGAAGAAGGCATTGGAGCACACGCTGTTTTCTACGGTTCCCGAAGCCTCCATGATTCTGCTCCTGTGGGACTCACATCCAGCACTATTGATTTTTATATAACATAGAAAGGAGGTGACAGACTTTAGAAAGTATCCGGGAAAAAAAAGCTAACTCTTTTTTGGATTCTGAGCTTAAAACTTTGAATCCCCCCCGGCCTAAATGCTAAAACTAATTTTTCTACCGTCCTTCATTGTAAACCAAGTTTTAGAGTGTTTATTTCTTGTTGTAAAGCCAGAGGCCATGTCCAGATTGTAGAAACAACTGCATGCCAGAAATAAAGGCACCAGGGGGCAAAAAAAAGTCAACTTGTAGCCCATACAGGTTCAGATGAGACTATGTTCTGGAAATAAGGACTAGAACCTTTGGATAGGGATAAGATGTCTAGGGGTGAAGTACCCATTTAATCTGTTTGATTAAAGGGGTACTAAACCCCTAGACATCTTATCCCCTATCCAAAGGTAAGGGGATAAGATGTGTGATTGTGGGGGCCTGGCTGCTGATATGTCACGCCACACCCCCTCCATTCATGTCTATGGGAGGAGGCGTGACAGCTATGTACTAAGGGTACATCAGCATAGCAAGCAACAGTGAGTGGACTCCCTGCAATCAGATATCTTATCTCCTACCCTTTGAATGGAAGACAAGATGTCTAGGGGTGGTGTACCCCTTTAAGAATAGAGATGAGCCAATGATTCAGAACATATCGAATTGGTTCCAAATTGTCTAAAAAATTAGTTTTTATCCAAATCCAAAACTTTTAGATTTATTTTTGAGGGAATTGGTCAGGTGTTGCTTGCTTTGCTGATGTCCCCTTAAGTGGTGGTGGTGTGGGGGGGGGGGGGGGGGGGGAGACCAAGGGGAGTTCAAGCCCCCCCCCCCCAGGTAATTACAATGCAAAGCAACACACTTCTATTAAAAATATACATATTTTCTATGTCCTTCTACCACCTGAATTTTAGTTATCCTGATCTGTTCATTTTTGCTGTTTACATAGACATAATTAGAATGAATGTGAATAATGCTCTAAGGCCAAAGCCAACACATAGAAGTCTATTGTCAGGTATTTAAGCCTCCAGCCCGGGCCTGGTAGTGAGGGCTTTTGCTTTCTGTTGTGTGAAGTAACGCTCATCCGTGGCTGCCAGGGGAACGTCAGGAAATCGCTTTACAGATTCATTTCTATCTTGTTTATGCTGTTCCAGCCGCTACCGATACCAAAATATCCTTGGCAGCCATTACGGTCCTGGGACTACAATCATATTCCTACTGGCGGTCAGTCCAAGCTCAAAGCCATTGGAATTGCCAACCGGTGAGAGAATTTGCTTTTGATGCCACATAATGTCCATTCCAGGGAGGGAGATTGTTGCCCAGATAATTACAATCTGGAAATACGTAACCTAGCGATGGTTCATTAATACGACATTTATACTTGTCTTGAATATTTATAGAGAATATATTTATATATTTTTTTCAGAACTTGTAAGGTAATTACAAAGTGAGGACGTACAATGCAATAAATTATGGACATTATGATGACTACCGCCATTTATCCGGCTTCTTATTTATTGTGTGTCTGCGCGGCCGACCTTACTGCATAATAGGGTTAGGTAAAGAAATATAAAAATGTAATTAATTTTGTGGGAGGCAATTACGGGAAAAAATGTGTGACTGTAGCAAAGAGAAGTCATTGCTTCTTCACAGACGGAAGGTGAAGGAGGCAAAGAAGCCGCTTTCTTATCTGGTTCCCTGTCATTTTTGTATGTTAAATTGAACCCATAAGGTCATTTTACTATCTTAAACCACCACCATGTCTTCAGGACCTTATTTAGACCTCAGGCTTCCCAAGGCACTTGTGGTCATGCTCTATTACACGGGCTAAGTATTATATATTGTGTGGTTGTGGTGAGCTGGTTTATTAGCATCCCTGTCCCTTATTCAGGGGCATACCTAGAGTATTTGGCACCAGGGACGGATCCAACATTTGCCACTCCCCCAGGACCTTTATTGTGTAACACAAATCATATACAGACTCATATTCCCCCATATACTGACCATAGAGCAGTAGATCCCAGCAGTGACTCACAGGTGACGTCTTCTTTGAGTCGTTCTTTTTTTTCTCCAAACCACCAAGATGACTTCTTTCAGCCATGGCTCTTTTCTGAAAGGTGTGCTATAAAAACTTAATGCCACCACTATACAATCTCTTGATATAAAGTCCCCCAAATAGTAATAATTCCCCCTTGGTGCCCCTAACAGTTAAAGTGGGTATTTAAGTAGTTCCTCATTTAGTTATTCTCCCACAACAATTAGGTAGTCCCCTCAGTAGGCAGGTAGACTCCTCAGTAAGCCCCCCACAGTAAGCAGGTCATCCCCCAATTTGCCAGGTAGCTCTCCCCAGTACTCCCCCCTCCAGTAGCCAGTAATTGCTCAGTGAATCCCCCTATAGGCAGTAATTCCCACCAGAAGGCAGTCATTTCTCTCCCCCTAGCCTAGTAGGTTGTAATTCCCCCCCTTAGTAAGACAGTAATCCCACACCCTAATAGGCAGTATTGTAACCCTCTAGTAGGCAGTAATCCACCCTACCTTGTAGGAAGTACTTCCCTTCCCCCCAGTAGGAAGTAATCCACCCCTCTGTAGGCAGTAATTCCCTCCCCCCCAGTAGGCAGTAATTCCCCCTCCCCAGTAGGAAGTAATCCACCCCTCAGTAGGCAGTAATTCCTCTCCCCCAGTAGGCAGTAATCCCCTCCCCCCCCCAGTAGGCAGTAATTCCCCCTCCTCCAGAAGGCAGTAGTTCACCCAGAAGAGCAGCAGCAGTCGGACTGCCGCCTTAATGCTCCGCTCTGGTGCAGGTGGTGATCACAGGTGATTTCACCGCTTGGCCAGGCCAGAGGTTACGCTCCACTCCTAGTGTAGGTCCCAGCCTGATACTGTCTTCAGGCTACAGCCTACACCTTTAACTGGAGTGTGCTGACCTGGGGATACGGGACAAGTGTCTGGGATTCCCTGGTTAGTGGGCTGGAGCTCTCTGCTGCCAACTCTGTCTGTCAGAAATGGCCAGAGCATGAGAGGTTTGGTACTGATCTCAACAGTTCCTAATGTTCCTGATATCGACAGAGGTGGCAGCAGAGAGCACAGTGTCTCACAGGAAAGACTACATAACTTCCTCCTGGACATGCAGCAGCTGATAAGTACTGGAAGACTTGAGAATTTTAAATAGAAGTAATTTACAAATCTGTAGAACTTTATGCCACCAGTTGATTTTTTTCCTTTGAAATATATTTCTAACATTCATACGCCAGGTTCACCGAATTTCCCCAAATTTGTTTCAGGTCTATTTGTTAAACTAGGCTGTCAAATTTGACTTAGTCTGAACTGAAATATTACAATATTATCCTGCAAAGTCTTGTATGATGCTCTAATTATTATTATTTTGTTTTATGTGATAGGTCGGGTTCTTAGCAGCAGAGCAGTATGGGTTAATCTGCCCTGAAAGCTTTTGTTTATTTTGGTTGCTAGGACTACACCTCTGTGCATTTGGGTGTAATTTAGTTGCAGCCTATCAGAGTCCTCCTGCTGGATGCACAGGTGTATTTAAGGAAGCCTTTTCCATTCAGATTTTGCTTGTGAAAGTTCTTGTAACTGCCCTAGCAACCTCTGTACTCATATTGTTTATTCTAGTTCTGTGACTCTTGGCTCGGCTTTTGACTACCTTTTGACACTCTGTTATTGTACTTTGTTCCCTCCTGGCTTGGACTCTGCTCGTTGACTGCATATTTGTGTGTGTGTGTGCGTGTTTAGGTTTTTTTCGGTTAGTTTTTGTGCCTCCAGCTGGTCCCGACCTTTGTCAGTGTTTTTTAGTTTATTGTTTTGACTACTGACTCCCATCATTTAAAGGGGTATTCCAGGCAAAACCTTTTATTTATATATATATATATATATATATATATATATATATATATATATATATATAAACTGGCTCCGGAAAGTTAAACAGTAAATTACTTCTATTAATAAATCTTAATCCTTCCAATAGTTATTAGCTTCCGAAGTTTTCTGTCTAACTGCTCAATGGTCACGTCCCGGGAGCTGTGCATGATGGGAGAATATCCCCATAGGAACTGCACAGCTCCCGGGACGTGAGTCATCAGAGAGCAGTTAGACAGATAACAACAACTCAACTTCAGAAGCTAATAACTATTGGAAGGGTTAAGATTTTTTAATAGAAGTAATTTACAAATCTGTTTAACTTTCCGGAGCCAGTTGATATATAAAAAAAAGTTTTGGCCTGGAATACCCCTTTAAATAGGAAGGGACTGTCACTGTGGTTGTGGACCTGCTTCCTAGGGTCAGTACGCAAGTAGGCAGGGACAGAGGGAGTGGGCAAGTTCAGGGCTGCACTCTATCCCAGCCCAACGTCACAATAGTGTTCCAGGTCCGTGCTCCCTGCACCCATTACATGCTGCCCATGATTTTGGCAGCATAAAACAGGTGACAAGTTTCCTATTAAATCCATGTCTTACACACATATACACACATTGCACACACATACACATTATTTGGATACAATGCATATTATATACACCTTGCACTCCCATACACATTAGGTGCAAACATTACATACACACTCATTACATACACATTGCACAAGCATACACAATATATGCACGCATGATGCACGGTACAAACACAGTACATGATATACACACATCACATGCATGTGCACTTACTTTTTTTGCAGATGGATTTGTGCTATCTCCATCAGATATAACAGCAGAACTTCTAATGACACTTACTAATGAACCTAGAAACATATGACAAGGCTCCCGGACTGCTCCGATGGACTACTGAGTGGCCTGATGGTACAGAACCAGGAGGTCATTGAGCTCTTGTGTACTGCAGAATAGGTGGGAGAGGAAGGGGGGGGGGGTCATTTTTCATATATAAATATATATTCATGTTCAGGGCTAGTGCTAAGATTATTGCCACCCTAGGCAAAAGCTAATTTTGCCGTCCTTGACCCTGTCCATTGGCTCCGCCCTTTGACACTCCCCATCTTACTACGGATGTATGGAGGTGCACGTGATGTCAGGATGCGGAACAGACCTTACTTGCCTTTCTCGCCTCGGAGGTGGCCGTGTGCTCATCCAGCATGCTGAAGAATGCAGATTCTTATGGTATCGGGGGTGTGGTGTGACGGTGGTGCTGGCTGGCCGGATGCTTTGGATGAGCGGTGGGTGCTTGAATGCTGGCTGGCTGCTAACTTTTTTAGCAGTTTGCAGAGCAGTGCCTCCATCAAGAGGGCACTCTAAGCATCTGCCTATTTTGCCTATAGGTAGAAACGGTACTGTTCATGTTCAACTTAAGCAAAGGCTGGTCCCAGTATGGTTGAAAATACAGTAGGGCCCAATAAACTTCTATGGGCGCCATATTACGGCTCAGTACACCTCAGACGTATGCCCATGTGTATAAGGCCAAAGGTTTACTATGTCTGTGCACTTGGGCAATCTCCCGACTACAATTCGCCAACACACGACCGGTTTCCGTGCCCCTATAACTATGGGACGAAGGCAAAACAATTATATAGCAGTTATATAGCAAATTCAGATTGCCGGGAAGTAGAGTCAATTATACTGTTCACAGGGAGACGGAATATTATAAAAGCGCAGTGATGTAGCGCACATAGCAATCTTTATTGGTGTAATATGTGCTGGTAATGAGGAGTCATGTTAAGAGGAGCCGTGATGGTCGGCAATGAGCTGGAGATATTGTCACGTAATAAGCGGCGTGCGTTCTCCGGGCGTCCTCGCACGTCTCCATAATGATGATGATGTTTCATTAATTCCAAATATTGTTTCTGCTCGCTTGTCACAACATTTCACAGAAGAATTTCATTATTATTATTATGATTTTTCTCTGTGATATCTGAACCGACTGTCTCCTTAGAATGATAATTATACACATTGGATTTTTTAATAAAACGCCGAGCAACGTCCTGAGATTTACAACAATAAAGATTAAGCCAATTATTTTTTAATTAAGCCGCATGTTCAGATTTAATTTAAGCTTAAGTGGAGTCTGAGAGTGAGGATCAGGCCCTAGATGTCTTCTTATAATAGTAATCGCATCAGGAAGTTGCTCCAGGAGTTAAAGGGGTTAGGACAACCATTGTCCATATGACCTAGAAGGTAAATGCATGTCATAGAGGTGTTTACTCTGCTATGAGCTTCTTTATCCTGGATGGAGAGATACTAATATACTGCTCCCTATGTGCAAAAACTAATAAAAGTCTTCCCCATTTGTATAATAAAATAACTTCTATATAACTGCTCCTATGTACAAGAATATAACTACTATAATACTGCTCCTATATACAAGAATATAACTACTATAATACTGCCTCCTATATACAAGAATATAACTACTATAATACTGCTCCTATATACAAGAATATAACTACTATAATACTGCTCCTATATACAAGAATATAATTACTATAATACTGCTCCTATATACAGGAATATAACTACTATAATACTGCTCCTATATACAAGAATATAACTACTATAATACTGCTCCTATATACAAGAATATAACTACTATAATACTGCTCCTATATACAAGAATATAACTACTATAATACTGCTCCTATATACAAGAATATAACTACTATAATACTGCTCCTATATACAAGAATATAACTACTATAATACTGCTCCTATATACAAGAATATAACTACTATAATACTGCTCCTATATACAAGAATATAACTACTATAATACTGCTCCTATATACAAGAATATAACTACTATATTACTCTTCCTATATACAAGAATATAACTACTAGAATACTGCTCCTATATACAAGAATATAACTACTATAATACTGCTCCTATATACAAGAATATAACTACTGTAATACTGCTGCTATATACAGGAATATAACTACTATAATACTGCCTCCTATATACAAGAATATAACTACTATAGTACTGCCTCCTATAAACAAGAATATAAATTCTATAAAACTGCTCCTATATGCAAGAATAAAACTACTATAATACTGCTCCTATATACAAGAATATAACTAGTATAATACTGCTCCTATGTACAAGAATATAACTACTATAATACTGCTCCTATATACAAGAATATAACTACTATAATACTGCTCCTATATACAAGAATGTTACGCCGAGCGCTCCGGGTTCCCGCTCCTCCCCGGAGCGCTCGCAGCGTTCTCCTGTTCGCAGAGCCCCGGTCAGACCCGCTGACCGGGAGCGCTGCGATAATGTCCCTAGCCGTGATGCGATCCGCGATGCGGGACGCGCCCGCTCGCGATTCTCATCCCGGCCCGCTTACCAGACTCGTTCCCCGTCTGTGCTGTCCCGACAAGCGCGGCCCCGCTCCCTAGGGCGTGCGCACCGGCTCTCTAAGATTTAAAGGGCCAGTGCACCAATGATTGGTGCCTGGCCCAATCAGTCTAATTAGCTTCCACCTGCTCCCTGTCTATATAACCTCACTACCCCTTCCCTTCCTTGCCAGATCTTGTTGCCATTGTGCAAGTGAAAGCGTTCCTTGTGTATCCCAAGCCAGTGTTCCAGACCTCTTGCCGTTGCCCCTGACTACGATCCTTGCTGCCTGCCCTTACCTTCTGCTACGTCCGACCTTGCTCTTGCCTAATCCCTTGTACCACGCCTATCTCAGCAGTCAGAGAGGTTGAGCCGTTGCCGGTGGATATGACCTGGTTGCTACCGTCGCTGCAAGACCATACCGCTTTGCGGCGGGCTCTGGTGAATACCAGTAGCAACTTAGAACCGATCCGCCGGCACGGTCCACGCCAATCCCTCTCTGACACACCGAATCCTAACAGTAGATCCGGCCATGGATCCCGCTGAGGTGCCGCTGCCAAGTCTCGCTGACACCCAGCAATTCCGACTGATCGCCCAACAAGATCACCAGCTGTCGCACTTGAAAGCCATGCTACAGCAACTTCAGTCACCGCTACAGCAACAACCATCTCCTCCGCCGGCTCCTGCACCTCCTCCGCAGCGAGCGGCTGCTCCTAACCTCCGCTTGTCCCTGCCGGACAAATTTGGTGGGGACTCTAGACTCTGCCGTGGTCTCCTGTCTGGGAAGGCCTTGTCATGGGCCACACCGCTCGGGCACCTCTCTCACATTATCCTTTGCAATCTACCCCTGTGCCTCCCGCCGAGGAGGCTATGCAAGTGGATCGGTCTCGCCTGACCCATGAAGAGAGGACTCACCGCAGAGATAAAAATTTATGTCTGTACTGCGCTAGTACCGAACATTTCTTGGTGGATTGCCCTACTCGTCCTCCACGTCTGGGAAACGCACGCACGCACCCAGCTCACGTGGGAGCGGCGTCTCTTGGTCTGAAGTCTGCTTCTCCACGTCTCACTGTGCCCGTATGGATTTCTCCTTCTGCCAACTCCTCCTTCTCAGCTGTGGCCTTCTTGGACTCTGGTTCTGCGGGAGATTTTATTTTGGCCTCTTTTGTTAATAAGTTCAACATCCCTGTGACCCGTCTCGTCAAGCCGCTCTACATTTCCTCAGTCAACGGAGTAATATTGGACTGCACTGTGCGTTACCGCACAGAACCCCTGCTCATGAGCATTGGACTGCATCACGAAAAATTTGAACTTTTTGTTTTGCCCATCTGCACCTCTGAAGTCCTCCTTGGTCTGCCATGGCTTCAACGCCACTCTCCTACCCTTGACTGGACCACCGGGGAGATCAAGAGCTGGGGTGCTTCTTGCCACAATAAATGCCTCACGTCTGCTCCCAGTCCCGTCAGTCAAACCTCAGTGTCTCCTCCTTTACCTGGTTTCCCCAACTCCTGTCTCCGGGTCCTCAGATGTCTTCTCGGTTAAAGAAATTCTCGCGTCTAAGACGGTCAGAGGTAAAAAAAAAATTCTTGTAGATTGGGATAATTGCGGCCCTGAGGAGAGCTCATGGTAACCCGGGGATAACATTCTCAACAAGGACCTAATTCACAAATTTTCAGGTTCCAAAAAGAGGGGGAGACCCAAGGGGGGGGGGGGTACTGTTACGCCGAGCGCTCCGGGTTCCCGCTCCTCCCCGGAGCGCTCGCAGCGTTCTCCTGTTCGCAGCACCCCGGTCAGACCCGCTGACCGGGAGCGCTGCGATAATGTCCCTAGCTGTGATGTGATCCGCGATGCGGGACGCGCCAGCTCGCGATTCGCATCCCGGCCCACTTACCAGACTCATTCCCCGTCTGTGCCTGTGCTCCCTAGGGTGCGCGCGCGCACCGGCTCTCTAAGATTTAAAGGGCCAGTGCACCAATGATTGGTGCCTGGCCCAATCAGTCTAATTAGCCTCCACCTGCTCCCTGTCTATATAACCTCACTTCCCCTTCCCTTCCTTGCCGGATCTTGTTGCCATTGTGCCAGTGAAAGCGTTCCTTGTGTATCCCAAGCCAGTGTTCCAGACCTCTTGCCGTTGCCCCTGACTACGATCCTTGCTGCCTGCCCTGACCTTCTGCTACGTCCGACCTTGCTCTTGCCTAATCCCTTGTACCGCGCTTATCTCAGCAGTCAGAGAGGTTGAGCCGTTGCCGGTGGATACGACCTGGTTGCTACCGCCGCTCCAAAACCATCCTGCTTTGCGGCGGGCTCTGGTGAATACCAGTAGCAACTTAGAACTGGTCCGCCGGCACGGTCCAGGCCAATCCCTCTCTGACACAGAGGATCCACCTCCAGCCTGCCGAATCCTAACAAAGAATATAACTACTATAATACTGCCTTCTATATACAAGAATATAACTACTATAATACTGCTCCTATATACAAGAATATAACTACTATAATACTGCTCCTATATACAAGAATATAACTACTATAATACTGCTCCTATATACAAGAATATAACTACTATAATACTGCTCCTATATACACGAATATAACTACTCTAATACTGCTCCTATATACAAGAATATAACTACTATAATACTGCCCTCTATATGCAAGAATATAACTACTATAATAATGCTCCTATATACAAGAATATAACTACTATATTACTGCTCCTATATAATAGAATATAACTACTATAATACTGCCTCCTATATACAAGAATATAACTACTATAATACTGCTCCTATATACAAGAATATAACTACTATAATACTGCCCTCTATATGCAAGAATATAACTACTATAATAATGCTCCTATATACAAGAATATAACTACTATATTACTGCTCCTATATAATAGAATATAACTACTATAATACTGCCTCCTATATACAAGAATATAACTACTATAATATTGCTCCTATATACAAGAATATAACTACTATAATACTGCCCTCTATATACAAGAATATAACTGCTATAATACTGCTCCTATATACAAGAATATAACTACTATATTACTGCTACTATGTAGAAAAAATTACCTTCTATAATAGTCCAATAATGTAGACTGCTATATGTAAAGAGTTGAATTCTTTATTGTCACATCTGATGATTTTCATCACATTATAAACCATCTGACTGTCACGATGCCGGCTGGCAGGTAGTGGACCCTCTGTGCCAGAGAGGGATTGGCGTGGACCGTGCTAGTGGACCGGTTCTAAGCCACTACTGGTTTTCACCAGAGCCCGCCGCAAAGCGGGATGGTCTTGCTGCGGCGGTAGTGACCAGGTCGTATCCACTAGCAACGGCTCACCTCTCTGGCTGCTGAAGATAGGCGCGGTACAAGGGAGTAGGCAGAAGCAAGGTCGGACGTAGCAGAAGGTCGGGGCAGGCAGCAAGGATCGTAGTCAGGGGCAACGGCAGAAGGTCTGGAAACACTGGCAAGGGACACACAAGGAACGCTTTCACTGGCACTAAGGCAACAAGATCCGGCAAGGGAGTGCAAGGGAAGTGAGGTAATATAGGGAGTGCACAGGTGATAACCCTAATTGGAACCACTGCGCCAATCAGCGGCGCAGTGGCCCTTTAAATCGCAGAGACCCGGCGCGCGCGCGCCCTAGGGAGCGGGGCCGCGCGCGCCGGGACAGAACAGACGGGGAGCGAGTCAGGTAGGGGAGCCGGGGTGCGCATCGCGAGCGGGCGCTACCCGCATCGCGAATCGCATCCCGGCTAGCAGCAGGATCGCAGCGCCCCGGGTCAGAGGACGTGACCGGAGCGCTGCAGCGGAGGAGGTGAAGCGAGCGCTCCGGGGAGGAGCGGGAACCCGGAGCGCTCGGCGTAACAGTACCCCCCCCCCTTGGGTCTCCCCCTCTTCTTGGAGCCTGAGAACCTGAGGAGCAGACTTTTGTCAAGGATGTTGTCCTCAGGTTCCCAGGATCTCTCTTCAGGACCACAACCCTCCCAGTCTACTAAAAAAAAATTTTTCCCTCTGACCTTTTTGGCAGCCAAAATCTCCTTGACCGAGAAGACGTCCGAGGAGCCGGAAACAGGAGTGGGAGGAACAGATTTGGGAGAAAAACGGTTGAGGATGAGTGGTTTGAGAAGAGAGACGTGAAAGGCATTAGGGATACGAAGAGAAGGAGGAAGAAGAAGTTTATAAGAGACAGGATTAATTTGACACAAAATTTTGAAAGGACCAAGATAGCGTGGTCCCAACTTGTAGCTAGGGACACGGAAGCGGACATATTTAGCGGAGAGCCATACCTTGTCTCCAGGGGAAAAAACGGGAGGAGCTCTTCTTTTCTTATCCGCGAATCTCTTCATGCGTGAAGAAGCCTGTAAGAGAGAATTTTGGGTCTCTCTCCATATAATGGAAAGGTCACGAGAAATTTCATCCACAGCGGGCAGACCAGAGGGCAAGGGGGTAGGGAGGGGGGGAAGAGGGTGACGGCCGTACACCACGAAAAATGGGGATTTGGAGGAAGATTCAGAGACCCTGAAGTTATACGAGAATTCGGCCCATGGAAGGAGATCTGCCCAGTCATCCTGGCGGGAGGAAACAAAATGTCGCAAATAATCACCCAGGATCTGGTTAATTCTTTCTACTTGTCCATTGGACTGGGGATGATATGCAGAGGAAAAATTTAATTTAATCTTGAGTTGTTTACAGAGAGCTCTCCAGAATTTAGACACGAATTGGACCCCTCTATCCGAGACAATCTGCGTAGGCAACCCGTGAAGACGAAAAATGTGTACAAAAAATTGTTTAGCCAACTGAGGCGCAGAAGGAAGACCAGGAAGAGGAATGAAATGTGCCATTTTGGAGAATCGATCAACGACCACCCAAATAACAGTGTTGCCACGGGAAGGGGGTAAATCAGTAATAAAATCCATACCAATCAGTGACCAAGGCTGTTCGGGGACAGGCAGAGGATGAAGAAAACCAGCGGGCTTCTGGCGAGGAGTCTTATCCCGGGCACAGATAGTGCAGGCTCGCACAAAGTCCCCAACATCCGTCTCCAGAGTCGGCCACCAATAGAAGCGGGAGATGAGTTGCACAGATTTCTTGATGCCCGCATGACCTGCGAGATGGGAGGAGTGACCCCATTTGAGAATTCCGAGGCGTTGGCGTGGAGAAACAAAGGTCTTTCCTGGAGGAGTCTGCCTGATGGAGGCAGGAGAAGTGGAGATCAGGCAGTCAGGTGGAATGATGTGTTGCGGAGGGAGATCAACTTCTGAGGCATCCGAGGAACGAGAGAGAGCATCGGCTCTAATGTTCTTATCGGCAGGACGAAAGTGAATCTCAAAATTAAATCGGGCAAAGAACAGAGACCACCGGGCCTGGCGAGGATTCAGCCGTTGGGCCGACTGGAGGTAGGAGAGGTTCTTGTGGTCGGTGTAGATAATAACAGGAAATCTTGATCCCTCCAGCAGATGCCTCCATTCCTCAAGTGCTAATTTAATGGCTAGAAGCTCTCGATCCCCGATGGAGTAGTTCCTCTCCGCTGGAGAGAAGGTCCTAGAGAAAAAACCACAAGTGACAGCATGCCCGGAAGGATTTTTTTGTAGAAGAACAGCTCCAGCTCCTACTGAGGAGGCATCAACCTCCAATAGGAAGGGTTTGGAAGGGTCAGGTCTGGAGAGCACGGGAGCCGAAGAAAAGGCAGACTTGAGTTGTTTAAAGGAGTCTTCTGCTTGAGGAGGCCAGGACTTGGGATCAGCATTTTTTTTGGTTAAGGCCACGATAGGAGCCACAATGGTAGAAAAATGTGGAATAAATTGCCTGTAATAATTGGCGAACCCCAAAAAGCGTTGGATAGCACGGAGTCCGGAGGGGCGTGGCCAATTTAAGACGGCAGAGAGTTTGTCTGGATCCATCTGTAGTCCCTGGCCAGAGACCAAATATCCTAGAAAAGGAAGAGATTGGCATTCAAACAGACATTTCTCAATTTTGGCATAGAGTTGGTTGTCACGAAGTCTCTGAAGAACCATACGGACATGCTGGCGGTGTTCTTCTAGATTGGCAGAAAAAATTAGGATATCGTCCAGATATACCACAACACAGGAGTATAATAGATCACGAAAAATTTCATTGACAAAGTCTTGGAAGACGGCAGGGGCATTGCACAGTCCAAAGGGCATGACCAGATACTCAAAGTGTCCATCTCTGGTGTTAAATGCCGTTTTCCACTCGTCCCCCTCTCTGATGCGGATGAGGTTATAGGCGCCTCTTAAGTCCAATTTAGTGAAGATGTGGGCACCTTGGAGGCGATCAAAGAGTTCAGAGATGAGGGGTAAGGGGTAGCGGTTCTTAACCGTGATTTTATTAAGACCGCGGTAGTCAATGCAAGGACGTAGGGAGCCATCTTTTTTGGAGACAAAGAAAAATCCGGCTCCGGCAGGAGAGGAGGATTTACGGATAAAGCCCTTTTTTAGATTCTCCTGGACGTATTCGGACATGGCAAGAGTCTCTGGGGCAGAGAGAGGATAAATTCTGCCCCGGGGTGGAGTAGTACCCGGGAGGAGGTCGATAGGGCAATCATAAGGCCTGTGAGGAGGTAGAGTCTCAGCTTGTTTTTTGCAGAAAACATCCGCGAAGTCCATATAGGCCTTAGGGAGACCGGTTACTGGAGGAACCACAGAGTTACGGCAAGGGTTACTGGGAACCGGTTTTAGACAGTTCTTGGAACAAGAGGACCCCCAACTCTTGATCTCCCCAGTGGACCAATCCAGGGTTGGGGAATGAAGTTGAAGCCAGGGAAGTCCAAGGAGAATCTCCGAGGTGCAATTGGGGAGGACCAAAAGTTCAATCCTCTCATGATGAGATCCGATGCTCATAAGAAGGGGCTCCGTGCGGAAACGTATGGTACAGTCCAATCTTTCATTATTTACACAATTGATGTAGAGGGGTCTGGCGAGACTGGTCACTGGGATGCTGAACCTGTTGACGAGAGAGGCCAAAATAAAATTTCCTGCAGAACCAGAGTCCAAGAAGGCCACTGTAGAGAAGGAGAAGGCAGAGGCAGACATCCGCACAGGCACAGTAAGACGTGGAGAAGCAGAGTAGACATCAAGGACTGTCTCACCTTTGTGCGGAGTCAGCGTACGTCTTTCCAGGCGGGGAGGACGGATAGGACAATCCCTCAGGAAGTGTTCGGTACTAGCACAGTACAGACAGAGGTTCTCCATACGGCGTCGTGTCCTCTCTTGAGGTGTCAGGCGAGACCGGTCGACCTGCATAGCCTCCACGGCGGGAGGCACAGGAACAGATTGCAGGGGACCAGAGGAGAGAGGAGCCGAGGAGACGAAACGCCTCGTGCGAACAGAGTCCATATCTTGGCGGAGTTCCTGACGCCTTTCAGAAAAACGCATGTCAATGCGAGTGGCTAGGTGAATAAGTTCATGTAGATTAGCAGGAATTTCTCGTGCGGCCAGAACATCTTTAATGTTGCTGGATAGGCCTTTTTTGAAGGTCGCGCAGAGGGCCTCATTATTCCAGGACAATTCTGAAGCAAGTGTACGGAATTGTACAGCATACTCGCCAACGGAAGAATTACCCTGGACCAGGTTCAACAGGGCAGTCTCAGCAGAAGAGGCTCGGGCAGGTTCCTCAAAGACACTTCGGATTTCCGAGAAGAAGGAGTGTACAGAGGCAGTGACGGGGTCATTGCGGTCCCAGAGCGGTGTGGCCCATGACAGGGCTTTTCCGGACAGAAGACTGACTACGAAAGCCACCTTAGACCTTTCAGTGGGAAACAGGTCCGACATCATCTCCAGATGCAGGGAACATTGGGAAAGGAAGCCACGGCAAAACTTAGAGTCCCCATCAAATTTATCCGGCAAGGATAAGCGTATCCCAGGAGCGGCCACTCGCTGCGGAGGAGGTGCAGGAGCTGGCGGAGGAGATGACTGCTGAAGCTGTGGTAGCAACTGTTGTAGCATAACGGTCAGTTGAGACAGCTGTTGGCCTTGTTGCGCAATCTGTTGTGACTGCTGGGCGACCACCGTGGTGAGGTCAGCGACAACTGGCAGAGGAACTTCAGCGGGATCCATGGCCGGATCTACTGTCACGATGCCGGCTGGCAGGTAGTGGACCCTCTGTGCCAGAGAGGGATTGGCGTGGACCGTGCTAGTGGACCGGTTCTAAGCCACTACTGGTTTTCACCAGAGCCCGCCGCAAAGCGGGATGGTCTTGCTGCGGCGGTAGTGACCAGGTCGTATCCACTAGCAACGGCTCACCTCTCTGGCTGCTGAAGATAGGCGCGGTACAAGGGAGTAGGCAGAAGCAAGGTCGGACGTAGCAGAAGGTCGGGGCAGGCAGCAAGGATCGTAGTCAGGGGCAACGGCAGAAGGTCTGGAAACACTGGCAAGGGACACACAAGGAACGCTTTCACTGGCACTAAGGCAACAAGATCCGGCAAGGGAGTGCAAGGGAAGTGAGGTAATATAGGGAGTGCACAGGTGATAACCCTAATTGGAACCACTGCGCCAATCAGCGGCGCAGTGGCCCTTTAAATCGCAGAGACCCGGCGCGCGCGCGCCCTAGGGAGCGGGGCCGCGCGCGCCGGGACAGAACAGACGGGGAGCGAGTCAGGTAGGGGAGCCGGGGTGCGCATCGCGAGCGGGCGCTACCCGCATCGCGAATCGCATCCCGGCTAGCAGCAGGATCGCAGCGCCCCGGGTCAGAGGACGTGACCGGAGCGCTGCAGCGGAGGAGGTGAAGCGAGCGCTCCGGGGAGGAGCGGGAACCCGGAGCGCTCGGCGTAACACTGACCCTCATGCGATCTCGTAATGTATAATTTATCACAGACGTCACCCGCCATTCTGCCCTTATAAAGCCGTTACACCGTTTCTCCTTGGATCACACGATAAATTTTCCAATAATAATTAGACTTCTGCAGATTTTTTATTCCCGATAACAAGAGTGAGAAGTTATTTCCCAGGGGATCGGATTAATGAGAAATTCTTGTCAGTCTGAGCCAAATTACCTCCTAAATTTCCATTGCTGTAAATATGTTTTATTAGTCGGATTATCTCACGTACGGAGAAGTCAGGTCTCGGCTGATTAGAAGCTACAAAGGAATCAGCGCGACAATCACGAAAAACTTGTTTTCATGGCGTTCACCTTCGGAACTCGATGTAGTACATTCAGTGGGTGACAGGAACCCTTCAGATAACGTCATTCTTCACCCGTCTCCCTCAATGTCTCCTGATATCTCATCTTCTTCTCTCCGATGCCCTTTGCCGGTGGCTCGGCTTCTCCAGAGCGCGTCTCATCAGTGTGTGCAAAGTCTTGTAATTCGTAATTGTTCTCTCCTTTTTTTTAGAATTCCTTCCATGATCATGGTCATCAATATCATGGACTTGTTGGACTAACTTTAGATGTTTTTGGGACTCATTTGCTCGATCCACCTTGCCATTTAAGGGGTACTCCAGTACTGAATAACTTTTTCCCTATCCGCAGGATAGTGGATAATAATCTAATTGCCCCCCCCCCCCGAGTGCTCTTGCCCGCAGATGCAGTGCTCGTGTATCAATGGCTCTCCCATAGAGATGCATGGAGGGGGCGTGTCGCCCCCTCCATGCATCTCTATGGGAGAGCCATCATTACGCAAGCGGTGTACTGCACTGAAGCCATGGTTGACACCCCCCCTCAAAGCATCTCTATGGGAAAGCCTGAGATACAGGGGCCCTGTTCCACACCAAAGCAGTTGTCAATACGCAACCTCCATGCACCTCTATGGGAGAAACAGAGATACACAAGCACTGTACTGCACTCAAGTGGTGGCTGATACGCCCCTTTCATGCATCTCTTTCAGAGAGCTGGAGATAAAAGACCACTGTACCACACCGAATCAGTGGTCAACATGCCCCCTACATGCATCTCCACGGGAGAACCGGACATACAAGAGCGCTGTACTGCACTGAAGCAGCGGTCCACAGGTCCCCTCTATACATCTTCATGGAAGAGCCAGAGATACATGAGTGTTGTACTGCACCAAAGTGGCGGTCGACACTTCCCCTCCAGGCATCTTTATGGGAAAGCCAGAGATACATGAGTGCTGTACTGCACCGAAGTGTTGGTCGACACTCCCCTCCATCTATTTTTATGGGAGAGCCAGAGATACACGAGCGCTGTACTGCACCGAAGCGGCGGTCGACATGCCCTCTCCATGTATCTTTATGGGAGAACCAGAGATACTCAAGTGCCGTACTGCACCAAAGCAGTGGCCAACATGCCCCCTCCATGCATCTTTATGGGAGAGCGGGAGATACATGAGCGCTGTACGAAATGTCCATTCTATATTTCTCTAAGGGAGAGCCGAAGTTACACGAATGCTGTACCACACAAAAGTGGTGCTCGACACTCCGCCACCATGCATCTCTATGGGAGAGACAGATATACACAAGCGCTGAATGTACAGACAGGAGATCGCAGGCGGTCCCAGCAGTCAGACGCACCATGATCAAACACTTAATACTCATAGATTACCAATTGGTGATCCAAAAAAAAATAATAATTTCCATATATCCCATAAAAGGTAATTATTGTTGTTCCTTAAACACGAAACAAAGCCCTATCTACCTATTCCTACATTACACAATACAGTGGTCCCTCAAGTTACAATATTAATTGGTTCTGGGACGACCATTGTATATTGAAACCATTTTATGTTGAGACCAGAACTCTATGGAAACCTGGTAATTGGTTTAATAAGTAGAAAAAATAAGTAGATAACTAATATAGATAATATAGATAAAGCAAATCCTTACATATAAAAGTAAGAAAGATCTGCTGGAAGATGTAAATCACTGTCTATATCAGTGTTTCCCAACCAGGGTGCCTCCAGCTGTTGCAAAACTACAACTCCCAGCATGCCCGGACAGCCAACGGCTGTCCGGGCCTGCTGGGAGTTGTAGTTTTGCAACAGCTGGAGGCACCCTGGTTGGGAAACAATGGTTTATGTAGAGGACAGGAGCTTCTTCAGGGTCCTATACAGTACACACAGTGTCCCAAATGGAGCCGTCCTTACCTGGTGTCCAAAGGAGCAGCTAACCCTGGCACAGGTAAGGAGTAGTACAGAACATGTAATACCTCCCTGTACTGTAGGGGGAGCTACCAGATAGCCAGTCAGTGCATACACTTCAGTAATACAGGTAAAGAATACAGAACATGTAATACCTCCCTGTACTGTAGGGGGCGCTACCAGATAGCCAGTCAGTGCATACACTTCAGTAATACAGGTAAAGAATACAGAACATGTAATACCTCCCTGTACTGTAGGGGGCGCTACCAGACACCAGTCAGTGCATACACTTCAGTAATACAGGTGATTTACCAGTAAAATGTCAATTCTGATTGGTCAGTTCCTCCAGTTGTGACACGTTTCACAGATCTGGACTATCTGTAGCATTGTATGTTGAGTCTGGTTTCAAGTTACAATGGTCCAAAAAAGACCATTGTATGTTGAAACTATTGTATGTTGAGGCCATTGTAAGTTGAGGGATCACTGTACTGTATTTGCCCTTAGCCACCTAGCCTAAATAATGCAATAAAGTGCTAGTGATGACCATGCCTGCAGTGCACGAGTATCAATATGTGGGATAGATGTATTAAATGAATGTATTAATTGAATGTATTAAAATCTAAATCACTCCAGCCCCCCTCAACATGTTTCACCCCCTGAGTGATGTATGCTTCCCTCTAGAAGGAGGAGGAGAACTTTCTGGTTGTACAAAACATCCATGCAGGTATGTTCTTTTGAGTAGAGTAACATACCTGCAGACTGGCTGCTCTGCTACTTTACAGTTACTGGCAGTGATGTGGTGTCCCAGCACCAATGGCTGTCCTGTGAAGAGATGAGCAAATTGTGGAAAAATTTGATTCTGCCAATTTAGCGAATTTTCCGAAAAAATTTGGTTCGGTCCGAATTTATTTGCGGTGAATCGCTAATAAAAACGGCTATTTCTGGCCTACAGAGAGCCTCAATAGGGGTGTAGAACACTTTGCCTTGCTGTAACATGCATATGGAGTGTGCTGGGGTAGTGAAATAATACTGTTATTCAGTGTGACATGCAGATTACAGGCATCGCTATTAGATTCACTGTCTCAAAGCACAATAACAGAGCATGGAGGTGGCATCAGTGTGAGGAGACCATATAGTTGCTGATTGACAGAGCCTGGACGTGGCGGCAGCATGAGGAGACCACATAGAGGCTGAATGACACAGCCTGGAGTTTGCGGCAGCATGAGGAGACCACATAGTGGCTGAATGACACAGCCTGGAGGTGATGGATGCATGAGGAGACTCTATAGTGGCTTAATGACACAGCGTGGAGGTGGCAGCAGCATGAGAAGATCCCATAGAGGCTGAATGACACAGCCTGGAGTTGGCGGCAGCATATAGTGGCTGAATGACACAGCGTGGAGGTGATGGCAGCATGAGGAGACCATATAGTGGCTGAATGACACAGCATGGAGGTGATGGCAGCATGAGGAGACCATATAGTGGCTGAATGACACAGCATGGAATTGGTGGCAGCATATAGTGCCTATATGACATAGCCTGGAGTTTGCGGCAGCATGAGGAGACCATATAGTGGCTGAATGACACAGCTTGGATGAGGTTGAAGCATGAGGAGACAATATAGTGGCTGAATGACACAGCGGGGAGGTGTTGGCAGCATGAGGAGACCACATAGTGGCTGAATAACACAGCCTGGAGTTGGCGGAAGCATTATAGTGGCCGAATGGCACAGCCTGGAGTTTAAGGCAGCATGAGGAGATCACATAGTGAATGACAGCCTTGAGGTAGCGGAAGGTGTAGGACACTTTGCCTTGTCCTAACACACATAGGGAGTGTGCTGTGTTAGGGTGGTTTCACACCACGTTTTGTACTTACTGTTCCCGTATACGGCTGGGAGGAGGGGGTGTGGGGCTTAATCGCGGCGCCTGCACTCAGCCGTATAGGGGAACCGTATTTTATGCATGCCTATGAGGCGACCGGAGTGAACCGCAGCCTCTGGTCGGCTGCGTTTTCGGCCGTATGCGGTTTCCTGACCGCAGGCAAAAACGTGGTCGACAGATGCCTGATGAAGCCGCGCATGTGCGGTGAAACGCGTTGCATTTTAATAAACCTTTTATACTCACCTGATGTGCCTGTTCCGAGTCAGCGCCGCAAAAGACCCATCCATTGAAGTCCATTTGTCTCTATCTACTTGGTTGGAAGGCTGCAGACAATCCTTACACGCTGTTCATTGTTGTGTGTGAGTTCACACAACCAACTGGGGTAAGAGGCTTCAAAAAGAATCTTTCTACCAATATGTTCCCAATTGGTTTTACGCTATGGAGCGCTCTCTTTTATATTTTTAGATTTCTCAGACTAAGGCATCCATTGTTAATTTAGTCACATAATGGCATCATTTCGGATTGTGCTACAAGTGACCCGCCATATTAAATAGATGTGTCTTGCGCTATATTCGTTGATCTATATCTCTTGCTATTTCCGGACTAAGTGCTATAGCCGCCTTGTTTCCATCCCCGCTCGATGTCCCCGTGTGAACCGGCCCCTGGTGACGCGTGAAGAAGAGGAATCTAAAGTTTAGATAAATTCTCGGTAATCAGCCGCTCTAATCACCTGTAACCGGCGCGCGCTGGGCTCCTCTCAGCCAAGGCGGCGGCTTTCTTTACATATTTCACCAATATGGCTATTGATAGCTTAATAACGGCGAGCCGGGTCTAGTCCTCATAGGGGGGGATGAAGGATGAGTTCTCCTGCAGAAATCAATGCGACCCAATGAGAGGTGAAAATGCTGAGGGGATTCTGCTATTTCTCCTGGAGACCAGAAAAGAAAAGAGTTATGCGAATGTGATCCTGAGCCTTTCCGATTAACAGCCGCGACATCGCGACCGCATCAATTATTTTAATTTACTTATAATAAATCAGAAGTAATTGGAGGCCTCGGTTTGTTTTGCGGCTGTGGGAAGGTTCTCCTCCGGCGCTATAATGTAGATAGCAAGGAAAACAGATCGGGGTCCACCGGGCGCAATATTTAGCTCGAGAACAGGCAAAAATGTCCAATTACCCGACACAATGCTGAAAATTAATTCACGCTGAACGAGGCGGGAGACAACTTCTGGTCTTTCTGAGAATCGAATTTAGAAGAAATAAACTTACAGTGCAGCCTGGCGCCAAACTTATTTCTGCAAGTAATTTCTTCTGCTCGGTGCAGAGTATTTGGTGTGGCCTGTGTGAGCGGAGACTGTGTGTGTGTGCGGAGCCTGTGTGTGCGGAGCCTGTGTGGGAAGAGCCTGTGTGTGCGGAGCCTGTGTGTGCAGAGTCTGTGTGTGGGCAGAGTCTGTGTGTGTGCAGAGCCTGTGTGTGCGGAGTCTGTGTGTGTGGAGCCTGTGTGTGGGGAGCCTGTGTGGGGAGCCTGTGTGTGCGGAGCCTGTGTTTGCGCGGAGCCTGTGTGTGCAGAGCCTGTGTGTGCGGAGCCTGTGTCCGGAGCCTGTTTGTGTGGAGCCTGTGTGTGTGGAGCCTGTGTGCAGAGCCTGTGTGTGTGGAGCCTGTGTGTGCGGGGCCTGTGTGTGCGGAGCCTGTGTTTGCACGGAGCCTGTGTGTGCGGAGCCTGTGTGTGGGGAGCCTGTGTGTGCGGAGCCTGTGTGTGGGGAGCCTGTGTGTGCGGAGCCTGTGTGTGGGGAGCCTGTGTGTGCGGAGCCTGTGTTTGCACATAGCCTGTGTGCGGAGCCTGTGTGTGGGGAGCCTGTGTGTGCAGAGCCTGTGTGTGCGGAGCCTGTGTGTGGGGAGCCTGTGTGTGCGGAGCCTGTGTGTGGGGAGCCTGTGTGTGCGGAGCCTGTGTTTGCACATAGCCTGTGTGCGGAGCCTGTGTGTGCGGAGCCTGTGTGCGGAGCCTGTGTGTGTGGAGCCTGTGTGTGCGGAGCCTGTGTGTGCGGAGCCTGGGTGTGCGGAGCCTGGGTGTGCGGAGCCTGTGTGTGCGGAGCCTGGGTGTGCGGAGCCTGGGTGTGCGGAGCCTGTGTGTGGGGAGCCTGTGTGTGCGGAGCCTGTGTGTGGGGAGCCTGTGTGTGCGGAGCCTGTGTGTGGGGAGCCTGTGTGTGCGGAGCCTGTGTTTGCACATAGCCTGTGTGCGGAGCCTGTGTGTGTGGAGCCTGTGTGTGCGGAGCCTGTGTTTGCACATAGCCTGTGTGCGGAGCCTGTGTGTGCGGAGCCTGTGTGCAGAGCCTGTGTGTATGGAGCCTGTGTGTGCGGAGCCTGTGTGTGCGGAGCCTGTGTGTGCGGAGCCTGGGTGTGCGGAGCCTGTACAGAGAAACATAGGATCCCTACACTACAGAGCCATAGCCATTTTTTCCAGGACAGAATAGTTTTGATTGAGAATGCCAGCAGGAATCTGGAGGCATAAAACTGGTGTATTATAGGGGTGCAGAAATAGTCCCTTGTGCTTTTTGAAGGGAACCAATGGATTCATTACTACTTATAAATTAACCCCTAGAAGAAAAAACATGTAAATGTACATCATGGTGCCCTGATACCATGCACTCCCTGTATAATTGGTGGGTCCTGGCTGTATCAGCAGCTGGAAGCTTACTGGTAATGACAGACGGGCGGACTGATCGGCTGGTCTGTTCAGACGTTGTCCAAGGGCCCCAATGGGGAAAAGGCCCGCTGCTGCTGTTGGGGATCCAGAACTCTTGTCCCAGATCTCCAGGCTAATGCTGCTACAGCCAAAAGCCTTCTCCTAGTGTACGCGGCATCTGCGGCCTACACAGAGAGGAAACGTGACCTCTGCTCCCGCTGTGCAGTGGAGGCAGCAAGAAGAACACGCCCGGTGATAGTGAGGAGAAGATCGCTGCATGGGAAAGGTAAGTTGTTTTTTTTAAACTTTTTTTTTTTTAAATCCTGCAACAAAAGGGGCTTCCTAACTACCTTCATACCTGACCTATATACCTGGCTGTTTAACTACCTACCTTCATACCTGGCTACCTACCTACAGACCTGGATGCTTAAAACATACCTGGCTACCTAACTGCCTTTATACTGAGCCTATATACCTGGCTGCCTAAATAACTACCTACATACCTGGCTGCCTAACTACCTACCTACATATCTGAATGCCTAAAAAATACCTGGCTACCTAACTGACTTTATACCTGGCCGAAATACCTGGCTGCCTAACTACCTACCTACATACTGTACCTGGCGACCCAACTACCTTCATACTTGGCCTACATACCTGATTACCTACCGAACTATATACCTGGCTACCTAACTTGCTGGCTACATAACTACCTACATATCTGGCTATGTAACTACCTAACCACCTACATAACTGGCTACCTAACTATATACCTGGCTACCTACCTACATACATTGCTGCCTAACTTCCTACCTACATACATACCTGGCTGCCTAACTAACTACTTACATATATGGCTACAGGACTGCCTACCTACAAACCTGGATACCAAACTGCCTAGCTAGCTTCCTGGATACCTAGGGATTTTGGTGAAAAATGGGGTTTCAGGGGCGGGACCAGGGGAGGAGTCTCACAGGGGCACTTGCTTTATTTGGCATCTAAAGCAGTTGCAGGGTTTTTGAAACACTCATCAGACCACTGGCAGCGTGATCACGTGGGTCTGTAAAGATGGCAGCTGAAGGTCTCTTACCCTCCTCTGCGCCGCTCACTGTGGATCTTCTTGCATGGTCTGCCCACTGATAGGCTGGAGAAGTTGAGTGACAATGTAACTGATCAGTGCTTTGCCATTATTTAATGGACCAGACCCACTTTGTCCTTAAGGACCAGGCCAATTTTATTTTTGCATTTTCGTTTTTTCCTCCTCACCTTCTAAAAATCGTAACTCTTTTATATTTCCATCCACAGACCCATATGAGGGCTTATTTTTTTTTTGCATCACCAATTTTACTTTGTAATTACATCACTTATTTTAGCATAAAATATACGGCGCAACCCAAAAAATATTATTTATGTGGGAAAGTTGAAAAGAAAATAGCAATTTAGCAAATTTTGGAAGGTTTGGTTTTCACGCCGTACACTTTGCGGTAAAAATTACATGTTTTCTTTATTCTGTGGGTCAATACGATTAAAATGATGATGACCCATGTTATAGGCTTTTCTATAATTGTACCGCTTTAAAAAAAACTCAGTTCAACCAAATTGCCCAGTTCAACCACCTATAACTTTCTAATTTTTCCGTATATGAGGGGATATGAGCGCTCATTTTTTGCTTTTATATTTAACACTTTAGTAGTCCCCATAGGCGACTATTTATAGCAATCACTTGATTGCTAATACTGTTAAGTGCTATGCATAGGACACAGCACTGATCAGTGTTATCAGTCATCTTCTGCTCTGGTCTGCTTGATCTCAGACAAGAGCAGAAGACCGCAGGAGATGGACAGAGGCAGGTGTGGGGACCTCCGTCCGCCATTATGGATGATCGGATCCCTGCGGCAGTGATGCGGGCGATTCGATCATCCATTTAAAGTACTGCACTACCGCAGATGCCGCGATCTGTACTGATCACGGCATCTGAGGGGTTAATGGCGGACATCCGCGCAATCGGGGATGTGCACCATTACCGGCGGATCCATGGCTGCTGATAGCAGCCGGGACGTGCAGCGCATGGCATGAGTACCGGTCCAGTGCTCGCGGTCATGGCGGAGCGTAAATGTACGTCATGGTGCGTTAAGTACCACGGCACCATGATGTACATTTGCGTCCATTGTCGTTAAGGATATATATATATACAGGGTGGGCCATTTCTATGGATACACCTTAATAAAATGGGAATGGTTGGTGATATTAACTTCCTGTTTGTGGCACATTAGTATATGTGAGGGGGGAAACTTTTCAAGATGGGTGGTGACCATGGTGGCCATTTTGAAGTCGGCCATATTGAATCCAACGTTTGTTTTTTCAATAGGAACAGGGTCATGTGACACATCAAACTTATTGGGAATTTCACAAGAAAAACAATGATGTGCTTTGTTTTAACATAACTTTATTCTTTCATGAGTTATTTACAAGTTTCTGATAACTTATAAAATGTGTTCAATGCACTGCCCATTGTGTTGGATTGTCAGTGCAACCCTCTTCTCTATATACTGCTATGTACTACTATATACACCGCAGGAGAAATGCTAGCACAGGCTTCCAGTATCCGTATAAACTGCTATATACTACTATATACACCGCAGGAGAAATGCTAGCACAGGCTTCCAGTATCCGTATATACTGCTATATAATACTATATACACCGCAGGAGAAATGCTAGCACAGGCTTCCAGTATCCGTATACACTGCTATATACTACTATATACACCGCAGGAGAAATGCTAGCACAGGCTTCCAGTATCCGTATACACTGCTATATACTACTATATACACCGCAGGAGAAATGCTAGCACAGGCTTCCAGTATCCATATACACTGCTATATACTACTATATACACCGCAGGAGAAATGCTAGCACAGGCTTCCAGTATCCATATACACTGCTATATACTACTATATACACCGCAGGAGAAATGCTAGCACAGGCTTCCAGTATCCGTATACACTGCTATATACTGCTATATACACCGCAGGAGAAATGCTAGCACAGGCTTCCAGTATCCGTATACACTGCTATATACTACTATATACACCGCAGGAGAAATGCTAGCACAGGCTTCCAATATCCATATACACTGCTATATACTACTATATACACCGCAGGAGAAATGCTAGCACAGGCTTCCAGTATCCGTATACACTGCTATATACTACTATATACACTGCAGGAGAAATGCTAGCACAGGCTTCCAGTATCCGTATGTTATATACTACTATATACACCGCAGGAGAAATGCTAGCACAGGCTTCCAGTATCCGTATGCTATATACTACTATATACACCGCAGGAGAAATGCTAGCACAGGCTTCCAGTATCCATAAACACTGCTATATACTACTATATACACCGCAGGAGAAATGCTAGCACAGGCTTCCAGTATCCGTATACGCTGCTATATACTACTATATACACCACAGGAGAAATGCTAGCACAGGCTTCCAGTATCCGTATACACTGCTATATACTACTATACACACCGCAGGAGAAATGCTAGCACAGGCTTCCAGTATCCGTATACACTGCTATATACTACTATATACACTGCAGGAGAAATGCTAGCACAGGCTTCCAGTATCCGTATACACTGCTATATACTACTATATACACCGCAGGAGAAATGCTAGCACAGGCATCCAGTATCTGTATACACTGCTATATACTACTATATACACCGCAGGAGAAATGCTAGCACAGGCTTCCACTATCCGTATGTTATATACTACTATATACACCGCAGGAGAAATGCTAGCACAGGCTTCCAGTATCCATAAACACTGCTATATACTACTATATACACCGCAGGAGAAATGCTAGCACAGGCTTCCAGTATCCGTATACACTGCTATATACTACTATATACACCGCAGGAGAAATGCTAGCACAGGCTTCCAGTATCCGTATACGCTGCTATATACTACTATATACACCGCAGGAGAAATGCTAGCACAGGCTTCCAGTATCCATAGTATCAGGTACTGCACATCTCGTATCTTCACAGCATAGACAATTGCCTTCAGATGACCCCAAAGATGAAAGTCTAAGGGGGTCAGATCGGGAGACCTTGGGGGACATTCAACTGGCCCACGATGACCAATCCACTTTCCAGGAGACTGTTCATCTAGGAATGCTCGGACATGACACCCATAATGTGGTGGTCACCATCTTGCTGAAAAAACTCAGGGAACGTGCAGCTTCAGTGCATAAAGAGGGAAACACATCATCATGTAGCAATTTCACATATCCAGTGGCCTACATGATGATGTGTTTCCCTCTTTATGCACTGAAGCTGGCACATTCCCTGAGTTTTTCCAGAAAGATGGTGACCACCACATATATATATATATATATATATATATATATGGAGGAAAATCAACAGAGGAAGCTTTTGACTTCATATCCCGTCCTCATATATTGTTGTCATATCCCAACCCCATATCTCGTCCTCATATTCCGACCTCCTATCCCGACTTCCTATCCCGACCTCCTATCCCCGACCTCCTATCCCCGAACTCCTATCCCCGACCTCCTATGCCTTTCCTCCTATCCCCGACCTCCTATCCCATCCTCCTATCCCATCCTCCTATCCTGTCCTGCGATCCCGACCTCCTATCCCGACTTCCTATCCCATCCTCCTATCCTGTCCTCCTATCCTGTCCTTATATCCAGTCCTCCTATCTCGACCTCCTATCTCAACCTCCTATCCCGTCCTCCTATCCCGTCCTCCTATCCCGTCCTCCTATCTCGACCTCCTATCTCGACCTCCTATCCCGTCCTCCTATCACATCCTCCTATCTCGACCTCCTATCCGGACCTCGTATCCCGTCCTTGTATCCCGTCCTCCTATCCTGACCTCCTATCCTGACCTCCTATCCCGTCCTCCTATCCCGACCTCCTATCCCGACCTCCTATCCTGACCTCCTATCCCGTCGTCCTATCCTGACCTCCTATCCCGTCCTCCTATCCCGACCTCCTATCCCGACCTCCTATCCTGACCTCCTATCCCGTCCTCCTATCCCATCCTCATATCCCGTCCTCCTATCCCGTCCTTCTATCCCGACCTCTTATCCCGTCCTCCTATCCCGACCTGTAATATGTGTACCAGGTATTAAAATATCTCCAGCCGTACGGAAGTTATGTGGGAACATACATTTCCCATTGATTTGCATGGGACTTTAAACAAAAACCCCGACCCTCACAAATGGGGGTAGTTAAGGCTTAAATTAATTATCCTATATTTTAAGTGGACGTATAAGTAACATGTGACCAAGTATTATCAAAATATTTCCAGCCGTATGGAAGTTATGCAGTAACATATATTTCCCATTGACTTGTATGAGACTTTAAACATAAACCCCGCCCCTGGCAAATGGGGGTGAGTAAGGGTTAAATTACCTATCCTATGTTTGTTGTTGACATATAAATGATCACAGGGGGGAGAGAAAAATATAAGTGCTAATAAAACATAGCTTTTAATATATAGTTTAAAACACACTGATTAAACAAAGTGATGTATAGATAAGTGACAGGGCAAATTTGTCAGCCCTGTGACTCAAGATAGACACTAACAAGGCTGTTAAAATTGCATGTGTAGGGATTGCCCCACAGATGCAAAAGCCAAATTCAATTGTATGCTGATATTAGATAATTAGATAGAACTACTAGCTATGCCCAACGCGTTTCAGCACATTGTTACATGTGACCTCATCAGGGGCTAACTGGCATAGAACAATACAGTAATTGCATATGATAATTAATATAGGGGTAGCTTGATACATTAGCGACCCCTGAGAAGAGCGTGCTGGATGTCATGCACCAATACTCTATACAGCATATAGATGACAGGACCCGGACGCAACCTGCAAGGAAGCACATAAAGACAATGGTCCTCAGTAAACATATCGTTACCGTAAAAAGTAGGGTACCTGTAAAGCAAAAAAGATAGTTACTCACGGTTATGGCGTCTATCTGGGGTAAATCCTAACGATGTGCGTATAACCCGCAGTGGCGGGGAGCCTAGCATACAAGCCGGCTGCTAACACACATGTCAGAGGAGAGCGGCGTCTGACGACTTATCCGCTTCCGGTCTGGGTGGGCGTGGCCCGGCTAGCAACGCCGTCTCCATGCCAGCGCCAAACACTGGAGAGCGCGTCATCCGTCCCGCTGATCTCGCGGGGCGGTAGCACGGGCATAATTAACCCCATCCAACCCGAAGGTAAGCCAGTTACAATGTCTAATGATTAGACTAGTGAAGAAATTAGCTTCGTATGGCAGCCCAAAAATACACTCTGGATCTATAGATTAGAGTAGGCGGGGACCTAGCCAGACAATTATATATACTGAATCAGATATTAGACATTAAATAATGTATAATAGGGGGACAGTATATAAAATAGCACATCCGGATAGTACCAATCAAAATAAAATTACATTTTTATAATTAGGAGTAAACAGGCTAGGAATCAGAGACCAAAAATTACACAGAGAGAGATCACGGATATAAATAACCAGTAGCAACTCTGGTAAATTACGAAAGATATTGGGTAATAATACCTGATACCCTGATAATGGGGTATCCATATCCAGGGTGTCCGAAGGGTATTGGGAAGTACGGGGGGCCCTAATTAAGAAAGGGGAAGGGGCAAAGGCAGGGGCCTAGTGAGCCTATAGATATACCTAGGCATCCCTATACTAAGCCCTATGCCTAGGCGGGTTGGCCGCCCTAAAAAGGGCGGTCCCGCTCTGGAACCTAAGCCTAGTATACCCTAATAATCCCTAACAATTGGGTGTACTAGCTAATTGGCTGACTACAGCCACCCCTAGCTACCTAACAAAACACCCCTAAATAAAATACCCTTACGGACACTCTTAAAGAAAACTCCCATAGCAGAGTAGCTCATTCAATCCTTTTGGTGTGACAGTTTCTAGATTAAAGATCCAGCGTGCTTCACGCTGTAAAAGAAGCTTGTCTAGATCCCCACCTCGAGAAGATGGATTCATTTTTTCAATTCCAAAAAATGTCATGCCCTTAGTGTCCCCACCATGTATCTCATTAACATGCCTAGCCAGGGCAGTGTCTCTCTTATTTATAATGTCGCCTATGTGCTCAAGCACCCTTCGACGTAATTCTCTGATAGTCTTACCTACGTACATCAGGGTGCACGAGCACACAGCGACATAGACAACTGCCCTGGTACTGCAATTAATGAACTCTTTGATCTTGAATAGTTTGTTAGAAATTGTGATGGTAACACTTTCTGTCTTTTTCATAAAGGGACATGCCCGGCAGTGACCACATTTGTGGGATCCTGTGATGTTACTTCTGTCTAGCCAGGTACTTGGAGGGGGAAGAGGGGCCAGATGACTATGCGTGACCATGTCCCCTATGCTTTTCCCTTTTCTGTATGTAATTTGTGGGTAATCTCCGACAAATGTCCTCAGATCCTTATCCATCTGTAATATGCCCCAGTGACGTTGTAGTATCTCACGTATGGGGCCTGACATGTTGTCGAAGGTACCAATCACCCTACATAAAGATGTTGTCTCCGGGTGCTGTTTGGGTACCAGTAATTGTTGTCTCGGGGTAGCCCTTGCGTGTTTAAAAGCTGGAATAAGCACCTGGTCCGGGTAACCTCTGTCTCTGAATCTGGATCTCAGATCCCCAGCCTGTCTGAGGAACTCCCTCTCCTGTGTACAGTTCCTCCTGAGGCGGAGATATTGTCCCTTCGGGATACCCCTCTTGAGGGGCCCCGGGTGACAACTCTCCCACCTTAGGAGGCTGTTCGTAGCAGTGGCCTTCCGAAAGACCTTAGTAGTAAGCCCACCTAGTGCGTCCTTCACAATGGTCACATCCAAAAAATCAAGGGAGGATGGGTCCAAAGTAAAGGTAAATGTAAGGCCTAACTCGTTCTGATTGATGGATTCCATGAATTGTTTGAATTCGCAAGCTGTACCCGTCCACAAAACCAGAACATCGTCTATATACCTTGTCCAAAGTGGGACAAGGTCCAGGTATTTTTCTCTATCTCCGACGAACGCCATTGTAGCCTCCCACCAACCTAAAAAGATGTTAGCATAGGTTGGCGCACAGGGACTGCCCATGGCAGTCCCCTTTAGTTGGTGGTAATGGCGTCCGTCGAAGAGAAAATAATTGTGGATAAGGATATATTCCATCAATTTCAAAACGA